>NW_027187335.1:9732604-9774448 GCF_028583685.1 Petaurus breviceps papuanus
ACACACACACACACACACACACACACACACACACACACACACACACATGTAATATATACATATAATAATCATAGTAGGATATTAGTAGAGGATTGCTTTGTATTTTTAACTTTGTCATAGCTCCTTATTATTATGACTCACATTTTGCCTAAATGTTCCCTTTGGACCTTTGTTCAGAAGACATGGATAAGTGATGTTTTGACCAAAGTCCCTTAAAAAGGGACGTCTTTTATGGACTTTTTCTCTGATTTGATTCTAATGAAAGAGTACGTTTATAATATGTAGGATGAAATTGTCATAGGTATTTTGGGTACTTGGTGAAGACAAGAATTACATTAATATTTTATTTATTTTCCTGCTTTTTAAAAAACTCCCTACAGATCTAGATTTGTTAGCCAATAGTACTTGAGCATTTAATTATAATTTTTAGTTATATTTCTCTGGATAATTTTTGTTAACTAATAGAATACTAAATAAGTTATAATTTAGTTGTTCCACGTACATTTCATTTAATTAAAATGAGATAACAGCTGAAGGGAGGAAGTGAACATATTATCTAATGGAGATTTTTGGTATGTTAGATCAATAGCATATAATCATTTAACTTGAGTACCACAGAGCATATTGTTTGGAGATAGATGATGACCTAGGCTTAAAACTTGGTTCTGCTGTTCATTAACTACTTGTATGAGATTGGGCAAGTCACTTCATATCTCCCCTCTCTAGTCTTCAGTTTACCTTAATCTGTAACTTTAAGCTTTCATATCTGTATAACCTTTCAACAAAAATCACTAGACTTTTTTTATATAATATATATTATAATATATATATATAATATAATAATAATATAATTTATATAATATAAACAGACTCTGTTTATATAATATTAGACTTGAAACTTCGGTGTTGTCCTTGACTCCTCTTTCACATTCATTCCACATTTCCTATCTGTTGCCAAGTCTTATTGTTTTTACCTTCACGACCTCTCTCATACAAATCTTTATACTCAAACAGCTGTCATCCTGGTGTAGTTAGTTCCTCATCACCTCTCTTGGACTGTTGCTGTATGATGACTTCTGGTTGGTCTTCCTGCCTCAAGTTTCTTTGCTGCTTCAGTTCATCCCCCATTCAGCTGTCATAGTGATTTTCCTAAAGCACAGATCTGACCATGTCACCAAAGTGACTCATTATGACCTGCAGGTTCAAATATAAACTGCTCTGTTTGACACTTTACAGCTTGGCGCCTTCTTTCCTTTCTAGTCTTCTCACTGTTTACTCCCCCTTGATGTACTTTAACAGTTCAGCAGCACTGGGTTTCTTTCTTGCTGTTCTTAGTGCGGAGCATTCCACTGTCCAGGTTTTTGTTTGTTTTTTTGTTTTTTCATTTGCACTGGGTATCTCTCAAGTTTGGGATGTTCTCTCTCCTCACCTTTGTTTCCTGGCCTCATTTAAGACTTAACTGTCCTGTCTTACCTTCTGCAAGAGAACTTTTCCTTGTCCTCCCCCATTCCCTCCACTGTGAGATTACCTTCCTTTTGCCCTTATATGACTTGTATATTGCGGATTCTCTTTCATTAGAATATGAACTTCTTGAGGGAAGGAACATTATTTTTACCTTTCTTTTGTTCTCAGTACTGAGCATAGTGCTTGGTGCATTTTAATAAAGACTTAATAAAATGTTTGTTGACTGACATGACAAAGTACTATTTTCATTATGATCATGAATTATTATTTATGTTCTGACTTATAGGGAAGGTTGCCATCATTTAAATTACTAATAGCAGTACTTCCTATTACACCTTTAGCAGCTGTTTACCAGATGATTTGTCTTAGTGATGACTTATCTGTGACTGATTAATTCTCATTTAGTTAAACTAGAACAGAGATCAGCAAACTCTTAGAAGTGGTGTCCTGTTCATTCAAGCCTAAGGTTTTGTAGAGAAATCTAAAAGCTAAATAAACATAAAATAAATAGTGTTTATATATGAAGCTGTATTTACTATTAAATTTAAATGCTTGGGGAGAGGGAGGGAGCTAGAGATTCTGTCTCATATTCTCCCTCCAGCACCCTTTTGCTTGAAAGAAAAGAAAGTTAGGGGTGGCTGAGTAGCACAGTGAATAGAGCACCAGCCCTGGAGTCAGGAGGACCTGAATTCAAATTTGGCCTCAGACACTTAACACTTACTAGCCATGTGACCTTAGGCAAGTCACTTAACCCCAACTGCTCTGCCTTGCCCCCTCCAAAAAACAACAAAAAAAGAAAGTTAAAATCCACAATGAAGCATTTAACTAAATGAACAGAAGAGAACAGATAGATGTCCAGAAGATGACAATTTCATATATATAATTTTTTTTTAAAGACAAGCTATACATAATAGAGATCTCTGATTTCATATATGACCTTTTTATGTTCCAACAAAACATGAAGCTTAAAATCCTGAAAAAAAAATTTAAATGCCAAGCATACCAGTATTTATTATAGTAGGACTCTTGACCCTTACTTGTTTTGCTGGGTTTTCCGAAGTCTGTATACTTATATACCTGAAGTCAAAAGGCATTTATTAAATGCCTACTATCAGCTAGGCACCGTGATAACCTTAAGCTTGAAAGGGTGTTCTTTAACACTACCATGAGATGATCCATTAGGATGGGTCTTATGGGATGAACCAACCAGACATGGGTCACATATTCTCTCTGGGAGAGCCAGTTGCAAAATGTTTCAAATACATCCATGTCAATCCCTTCACTAGGGGTATCTGCCACTTTTGCCAGGTCATCTAGGGGAGGCGGTTTCCAATGGTACCTGAGTAATGGCCGGAGGTACCTAGATTATTGTTGTAACTGATCAAGAAGCTTGTCAACACCTGGAGCAGGAGGGGAGTGATTGGCATTGAAACCTGGGGGACCTTCAACCTCCTACTGCCCCTCCACCCATTGCGGCTGTCCTACTTTCACATCTGGTCCTACCAGAACAGAAGTTCCCCTGGTTTCCTAGGTGTCATTTCTGCAACCACAGTGGAGGTCTTGCTTCTGCAGCCCCTGATACTTTGGCCATCACCCTTGCTTTGAAATAAAGACATCCTGAATTCCCCAGTCACCACCCTTGGATGCCAGGAATTTATTAATTTCTAAGTGTATACCCAAACACATAATTTTTGGGTTTACCTTACCCTTATAACCTTGATCTAGCCCCCCCCCCCCCATCTTTTATTTGGGCAGGCAGCCTGGTCCCAGACTCCAGTCCTAATAGACACCCTGATTCCAGAACTCACCCCATTTCTATTACTCAATCAGGTTTTTTTTATTTAAAAAAAATAATTCTTATTGTTATCTTCTCTTATTACATTATCCATATTTACTAACATGTCCTTTTCCTCCCCTCTATCCCTTATAAGAAAAGAAAAAAGAGCAAAAATAAAGTTCAGCAAAACTAACCAATACATAGAAAAGGCTAATGTTTTATGCAGGTTTTCATACTCAGTAAATACCCCTTTTCCCCCCAACCTCTGCAAAAAAGATGATTATTTAATTAATTCTATAGATGAGTTACTGTGGAATAAAAAGATGGCTAAAAACAGTAGAAGTGAATTGCAGATCTACCTCCCATTTGGAGAAAACAATTGCTTACTGGAGCAATTTTTCCTACTAAGGAATTTAAATTAAAGAAAAAAATTGGCTTGAAATAATCTGAACAAATTGGTTTGAAATTGCTGTTAAACTTTATACGTCTCCCTTTTCCTTCCTATCAGAAAATATTTAGCCTGTGTAAACTTTTGTAATTTAGAAAGTAATTCTCTCAATTGGATGCTTTCCTCCAGCATATTTTAGTGCTGTCCTATTACTACTATAGATCCTGAGAAGAGTTAGGGAATCTTAGTTGTTTAAGGTCATGTAAATGAACATACAAGCATCATACTCCATTTTTTCTTGAAACGTTGGTTTTTCTTTGTTGTCATTGCATTTTATAATTCATTCTCAATAATTGTTTGGATCAAGCTATCATATATATAAAAACCTGCTGTTTTAGAAAACATGATGTATTTGAACTTGAACAGGTCATGCCAGATTAACCTCCTTTCCTTTTTTGACAAAGTAGAGTGGTATATCGGGAGAGTGTTATAGGTAGAATCTCTCCAGATTTTAGCAGTCTCCCATTCTGCTCAGGAGAAGCTGGAAAATTGAATTAGACAGTACTCTACTTAGGAGAATTTGGAACTGGTTGCGTGACCAATGTCTAATGATTGCTAGATTGGTATGAGTTTAGAAGTTCTTGTAGTATATAAGAAAGAGTGCCACATTTGGAGTCAGTGAACCTGAGTTCAAATTCTGGTTCTGCTGTGTAATATATCAGTGTGACACTGGGCAGATCATTAAGCATCTCTGCTCCTTGTCTGTAAAATGAGGACATTTGCTTAGATGAACGAATGCACAAGCCCCTTCAAAATCTGTTATCCTATAAAGACAAGGATTTGAATTTTGCCTCTGACATTTTACTGTGTTTCTTCTCCTTTCCCTCTCAGAGCTTTAGTTTCCTTACCTGTAAAATGGGAATAATCTTTACCTAACCATCTCACAAAGATTATTGTGGAAAAAAAGCACATAGTAAATCTTAAAGTACTTTATAAATTTATAAAAGAAAAAGCTTTTATTATTCACTTGCATTCATGGGTATGGCATATGCCTACACACATTTTACAGAAAAAAATGAGGCCATTTGCCTTTAGCTCCTTCTTCCTCATCTTATAACCACTCATAATACCTCTGCTATGTTCCACTGCCTGACTCACATGGTGAAGTGGCATTAATCCTTACTAATGCTAACCCCTCTAACTGCTCAGGTGATCCCATTACTTTCAGGTTTCTTCAACAAATTATCCCTTCTGTAATCCCTACTCTTTCACTTATTTTCAGTTTATCTACTGCCAGTAAACATACCTGTGTCTCCCTGATTCTGAAAAAAAGTCTCATTTGGTCCTTCTGTCACTACTATCTTTCTTTATCTGCCCTGCCCCTCTGTGGCTAAATTCCTCAAAAGAGCAGTCTACAATAAGTGCCTCTGCTTTCTCTCCTCTCACTCTTTTTAACCCCTTACAAATGATATTCTAACCTTATTATTCTACAAAAACTGCTTTCTCCAAAGTTACCAATGATCTCTTAGTTGCCAAATCCAGTGGGCTTTTCTCATTCCTCATTTTCCTTAACCTCTACAGCCTTTGACATTTGGTCACCTTCTCCTCTTTGATATACTCTCTTCTTTCTAGGTTTTTGGGACACCATTCTCTCCTAGTTCTTCTACCTAGCCATCTGATTGTCAGTCTCCTTTGTTGTGTCCTTATCCAGATTATACCCTTTAACTGAAGGTGTCCCACAGGTTCTATCCTGGGCCCTCTTCTCTTCTCTATACTATTCTCTTCTCTATACTATTTCACTTGGTGATCTCATTAACTCCCATGGATTTAATTACCATCTCTATGCTGATGATTTTCAAATCTATCTTTCCTGCCCTGGTCTCTGCTGACCTCTAATTTCACATTTCCAACTGTCTTATAGACATCTGGAACTGAATGTCCAGTAGATATCTTCAACTCAACATATCCATATCAGAACTCATTATCTTTCCTCCTGAACCAGGAGTGGAGAACCTGTGGCCTTCTAGGTCCTTGGATGCAGCCCTTTGACTTGAGTCGAAGTTTTACGAAACAAATTCTTTTATTAAGGGGATTTGTTCTGTGAAGTTAGGAGTCAAAGAGCCACACTTGAGGATCTGGAGGGCCACATATGACCTCCAGGCAGCAGGTTCCCCACCCTTGTCCCTAACCCTTCTCTCCACCCACCTTCCCTAGTTCTGTTGAAGGCAGCACCAACCTCTCAGTATCTCTTGCTCACAATTTAGGTAGATTTTACCTTTTCAATATCCTTTGCTCCCTCTTTCCCTCTTGACTCTGCCATTGCTTTTGTGTATGTCCTCTTCTCCTCATGCCTGGACTACTGCAGTAGCCTGCTGGTGGGTCTACCTGCTTTTAGTCTCCACCCATTTTAATCCATCCTTTATTTAAAGTGATTTTCCTAAAGTAAAGATCCAGCAGTGTCATCTCCCTACTCAGTAAACTCAAGTGACTGCCTATCACCTCCAGGCTCAAATACAAAATCCTTTGTTTGGGACTCATAGCTCCTTAGCAATCCAGTCCTCTCCTTCCTTTCTAATCTTCTTACACCTTACTCCCCAACATGCACTCTTTGATCCCGTGACAGTGGCCCCTTTGCTATTCTGCTAACAAGATAGTCCATCTCTTGGCTTTGGGTATAGTCTCTTGTTGTGCTCCATGTCTGGAATGCTCTCTCTCTCTTCACCTCTACCTACTGGCTTTTCTGGCTTTATATACCAACTAAAATACCACCTTCTACAGAAAGCCTTCCCCAACCTCTCAATTCTAGTACCTTCCCTTCGTTAATTATTTTCTATTTATCCTACGTAGATCTTGTTTGTAAATTTTTCTCTGTTAATTATTTTCTATTTCTCCTGTTTAGATCTTGTTTGTAAATATGTTTGTTTCCCTCCCCCCCCCCCCCCCCCCCCCCCCCCCCCCATTAGATTGTATACTCCTACCCAGGACATGTGCCTGGCACATGATAAGTGCTTAATAAATGTTTATCCTTGATATATGCGTAGGTATATGTGCATACAGAAGTCTATCCTTAACTATATTACCTATTATTATGCTTATTATTTTTATAGCTCAAATGAATAACTCATTCTAATAGATGAGATCTCTGGCTTGGCAGTGCAGATCAGCACCTTCTCCATAATTTGTAGTTTTAGAGAGTTGCCTGAGGCATTGAGAGGTTAAGCAACTTTTCTAGGGTCACTGAGCCATTGTCAGAGGCAGGACTAGAGTCCAGATCTTTCTGATTGATACCAGCTCTGTATCCATTACCTCATGCCGCTTCTCACCTTGTATCCTTGTATTTATTTTATATGTACTTTGGATATACTTATTTTTTTCTGCAGAATATAACATTTAATTAAACAAGCCAAAATTTCCCCCTCCCACTCTCTCCCACCAAGTTGAGAACAAAGGATAAACAAAAGCCCTGTTAGAAGGGCTTGTCCCTGCCTTGAACAGAACTGGGGAAGGTGGGTGGGGAGAAGGGTTAGGGACAAAGAAACATGAATAGTTAAGCAAAACACATTTCTACATTGGTCCTGCTAAAAAAAAATATAACTTATTCTGCACTCTCAATTCCTTCACCTCTCTGTAAGGTAAGATGTATGTTTCATCTTTAGGCCTTTGGAGTTATGGTTGGTCATCAGTATTGTTATTCTATCAGTTGCTCTCCTGGTTCTGTAAATTTTTCTGTCAGTTCATACAAGTTTTCCCAGGTTATTCTGAAACAATCTCCTTCATCATTTCTTAAAGTACAAGAGTATTCTGTTATATCTATATACCTTAATTTGTTCACCCATTCTCAATTTAGGGGCACCTCACCTTAGTTTTCCACTCTTTGCCACCTTAAAAGTAACTATAAATATTTAGTTATTTCTCTGTCAGCTTCAGACTAGGGTAGAAGCTGGAACTGAGACCCATTTCTGCTTTTGGGGTTTGAGCTACATTGCTGCTGCTTGTTTTTGAACTTGTTAATCTCTTGATATTCTGTATAGGGCCTGAGACCATTTCTTACTCTGGAAAGCTACCTCTAGGCATGGGTCCCCCTCCTTAGGTCACCTTGTGTGTATGTGACCTGGAACTGGTTAATAGGGGACAAAGCCACCAGTTGGCACTTGTTCCCATTGCAGTGACCTGGACTGGGTTTGGGACCTTCTCTTGCCCTGGTGCATAGCCTATCCTTGGGCACTGGAATGCTTTGCATAGCTTACATAGTGCTCCTGGCCCTAATCCTTCTCCAGTATCCACCGATCTCTCTCTGTCTGCTTCTTTATGCTGCCTTGGGCTGGAAAAATGACTCACTGATTTCTTGGATTTCCCCATTGGTATTTGGTCTCTGCATTTTCTAGATCTCTTTGGAAGTTTTTTGGTGGGGAAGGGGGAGAATTCACTTTACTTCCTCCTACTTCCCCAACTTGGCTTTGACTTGCATTATGCTTCTTTTACTTATACTTACTATAACAATAATCTCTAAGGTGGTTTTTTTTTTATTGCACCCGTTTATACAGAGTTTTAGTACACAATTCAGTGTATGCATATTTATAATTAAACATGTATTACTGTACTGATATATTATGCACATCAGTGGTATCAAACTCATATAGAAACATACTCCATAGCCACATATTGACTTAGAAAACCAAAAACCAGGGCGGCTAGGTGGCACAGTGAGTAGAGCACCGGCCCTGGAGTTAGGAGAACCTGAGTTCAAATCCAGCCTCAGACACTTAACATTTATTAGCCGTGTGACCTTGGGCAGGTCAAGGTCACTTAACCCCAATTGCCCTGCCCTCCCCCCTCCAAAAAGCAAAAAAAATTAAATAAATAAAAAAGAAACCAAAAACCATATTGACTTAAAAAACCAAATTTGTATTGTATTTTTGTTAAACATTTCTCCATTTCTCCTTTTAATCTCAATTAAATTTAATTTATACTTGGAAGTTTTGCAGGCCATGAATTTGATACCTCTGCTGTATATTATATAACACACAAAAAAATGGAAATTAAACAAAGGAGATTAAATGATTTTTTTTTATTAAGAGTATGAAAAATTGTTTTTACCCTTCCAGAGGACTTAGGAGTTATGCTCTACTCCTTCTGGTGAAGGTACAGGAAAGTGGCCAGAGGATTGGGTATAGAGCTAGGTGGAGAAAGGTTCCTTTCATATTCTCCTAACTATTTGGCCTACCAGAAGAAAGAGCAGCAAAAGCAGGCAGTGGCTACAAGTGTGCCAAATAGTTGTGCTGCCCTCCATGTTTTCTTAGGTTTTCATTGCTGACCCTCCAACATATACAGGGCTACCATCTAGATGGCCCTCTTTGAGGGCAGGGACTTTAAAATTATGTGATTGTACCTCCTGTTCCTAGCACAATTCTTGGCATGTAGTAAGTGCTTAATAAATGCTTGTTTGATTAATCCCAGGGTGGAGTAGCACTCAGTATCTTCACATAGCTAGAACTCTTTCTTTTAAGGTTACAGAAAGTGTGCTTAACTTTTATAAATGGAGTTATCTCCTTGCTAAATAAAGCAAGAACACTAGAATGCCCAGCTGAACAAACTGATGAGTCAACACTTAAGTATCTTTGTTTTTATTTCATAATCAGGAAAACCTCAGTTGTGTGCATATAAATGTTTGATTTAAATGTTATATGTACTTAATATGCTGAGGACTCATTTTCTTTTTTTCCTTTTTTTCTTTTCTTTTTTTTTTTTTTTGAAGCAATCGGGGCTAAGTAACTTGCTCAAGGTTACATGGCCAGTTATTTCTGGTGTGGTGCTGAGTATCTGAGCCCGGATTCGATCCCCAGGTCGTCCTGACACTGGAGCTGGTGCTCTTACTTGCTGTGCTACCAGGCCGTCCCCATTTTCTTTTTTTAATTGATCAATTTAACTGCTAAATCTTGTTAAAGCTTCCACCAATAGTTGTCAACTTTATTTTTTATTTTTATTTATTTTTTGAAGGGGGAAGGCAGGGCAATTGGGGTTAAGTGACTTGCCCAAGGTCACATGGCTAGTAAATGTTAAGTGTCTGAGGCCGGATTTGAATTCAGGTCCTCCTGACTCCAGGGCCAGTGCTCTATTCACTGCACCACCTAGCTGCCCCAATAGTTGGTAACTTTGGAGAGACCAATTTCATTTGGATGATGAGGTTGGGAGTCTGATTGTAGAGAGTTTAGAAGACAGTGACAGGAAAGGAAGTGGAGGCATCTATTGTAGGGCTGGAATAAGCATTTATGTAGCACCTACCACGTTCCAGGCATTGTGCTAAGTACTTTTACCAATATTATCTCATGTGATCCTTACAATAACCTTAAAGTAGGTTCTGTGATTTCTCTCATTTTATAGTTGAGAAAAGTAATCTGAGGTCACATTTGAACCCACTTCTTCCTGACTCCAGGCTCAGTGCTCTTTCCATTGCACCACCTCCTTGGCTTACTCTACTTAGGGAGCTAGGTGGCATGCATTCAAAGACCTTCATAACCTAGTCCCTTCCTACTTTTCCAGTCTTCTTACACATTACTCCTTGTCACATTCTCTTTGATCTAGTAACACTGGCCTGCTTGTCCCATAAACAAGACTCTCTGTCTCTCAGCTCTGGACATTTCCCTGACTGCCCCCTATGCTTGGAACCCTCTCTCTCCTCAACTCGAGCCGCTGACCTCCTTTTTCCCAACTAAAATCTGATCCTCTACAAGAGCCTTCCTCCCTTCCCCCTTAATTCCAGTGCCTTCACTCTTAATTTTTTACTGTTTATCCTATATGTAGCTTATTTATAATATACTTGTGTGCATATTGTTTCTCCCATTAGATTGTAACTTCTATGAGGGCAGGAACTATCTTTTGCCTCTTTTTGTATCCCTGGCTCCTTAGCACAATGTGGGCATTGATTAATGTTTATTGGTTGATTGATTGATTTCAAATCCTACCTGAGTCTGCCTAACCTATGACCCTGGGCAAGTCACTTGATCTCTCTTAACTGAAGTTTCCATAGCTGTACAATGGGATTAATATGTATGTAGAGTGCTTTGCAAACCTTAAAGTGGAATGTAAATGTTACCTACTGAAATCCCATATCTAAACCACGCTTCTCTCCCAATGGACTGACAAATAAAACAGTTTGCCAAAAAAAAGATGATTTGAAATAAAACAGTTAACCTTTAGAAACTTTCCTCCTATGTTTTGACTTCCAAGATTTTTTCCATTTCAGAATTGTGTTCTTTAATTTTTAAATTTTTAAAAAGTTCTTTAATTTGCAGAGCAGCTAATCAAAAAGCATTTATTAAGTCCAGACAGTATATGCCAGACATGGTTCTGGGGACAGTAAAGACCAAAGGGGAACTACCACTGCCCTGTAGAGCCTAGTTTGATGAGACAACATGTATATCGGTAGGGATAAATAAAAGTGATGCAAGGTGATATGTGTGTGTGTGGAGTGGGAGGTTCTTTGTGTAGTAGTCAAGATCTAGAAAGGAAATAAGTAATGCCAATTGATTTTGGAATGACTAGACAAGTTGTGGTTCATGAGGATAAGGAATATTATTGTTCCATAAGAAATGATGACTACAACAGTGACTGTAATGATGTAAATGTAAATGGAAAGACCAATGCAAAAAGAAATAGAATGCTTTGTAATCAATGCATTTTTCCCTAGAGATGAGCAAATGCATCTCTTTTCCTTGTAGAGGTGGGAGACTATAAGTATGGAACATTGCATCTACTGTCAGACTTGGTTGATGTCTTCGTTAGTTTTACTGAACTGAGGGTTTGTTTATTTATATTTTTGATCTTAGTTTTTTATTCTTTGTTACAAGGGAAGTTACTGTACATAAGAGGAAAGGAGAGGGATCTATTCAGAAATAAAGGTTATATAAAAAAAACATAAAAGTAGTTGTTAAACTAAAATCATGACTGTCTTATTAAAAATAAAAGAAGCACATAAGAATGATTTTTAGATTTTCTTTCAGAGAAATTGTGTTAGCTATATTTTGTGTAAATCAGCATAAAAATTTATAATGGCTCAGATTACCATGATAAATGCCCTTTGCTCCCTTTTGTTTCCCTTGCCTCATTCTTTTGCATTAGTCCTTCCATGATTGGATTTTTTTTAAGTGAAAAAAGCTTTTAGAACTTTTAGCATAAACATTCAGGGCAGACACACTTTTTTACTAGAATTTCACTTAGCTCCAACCTGGAACATGAAACAAGAGGGGATTGGCTTGGACAAACTGAACTCTAGGAACTCTCAGGCTCTGATTTTTCCTTTGGTTATCTTGGTTAGGTTCACTTTTTGCCCTTTTTAAAAAAAATTCCTTTCTGATTTTCAAATATTAACAGGATTCTACTGTCTTAAACTTTGTGATGAGTGATATTTTAGTATAAAGTGGGAAAGATAAAGGTTTACTTTTGTCTTTGAAGCATATTTAAGTAGAAAATACTAGTTTTGTTCTGCCTTTTTTAAGGAAATAATCTGGTCTATTTCAGAAGGAAATACTATTGTTGCCACATATAAAAATATTTTAGGGAACAAAGGCAAAACACTCAATAATATAATAGAATTTACTGCTTAAGAGTTTCCAGAATAGAATTTTGCTGAATATATCTTATGTTAAAGTACACTAAAATATCCAAAACCAATATTCTGTCTACTTCTCTAGTAGTAGGTGAATAAATTCCCAATCTATCTTTACACCATGGTATCAGAACCTAAGTCCAGAGAGCCACAAAGTTTTGTTCACCTGCTTTTTGAATGTTGGGTCTTGATGTTGGTTAAGCTTTTGCCTCAAGATGATCACATGGACACTATTTAGGAGATCTCATGATAGCTTTCCATCAGCCTTTTGAAAGCACTGTTGTTTAGTTTGTGGTAGGAACAAAACCAAGCACATTACAAATTTATTAGAATTTCTCAATGAGTTATTCAGTATAAATGAAATCCATTTTTTCAAATGTGTCCTTTTGGGGGAAGTGGAAGATCATTATGTTAGACGATATTGAGCAGTATGTCACATGCCTAATAATGAATTTAGAATAGGAGTTTGTATTTCTTTTTAACTACTTTATGACTTTTAAAATGAAATGTTTGTTCTTTGATGTCTTAAACCCCACCCCCACCCCCACAGTTTTCCATAGTCTTCTGAATGTTTGCCCTTGCAAGAAATCATCTTTGTGATATTTTTCCTTAATTAAAGGAGTTTGTGTATTGAAAACATTTAGGGGGATATGTGTGTGTCCATGTGTCCATGTGTGTGTCCGAGTCCCCTCCAGTATAGTACAACCAAACAGCTCCTATAAGCCATCTTGACTTTTCAGGTATTTTACTTCTTCACAGGGCTTGTTCTTTTTAAAACCCTGACATCAGCCTGCATTGTTCCCTGCTCTTTTTACACTATCTAGTTACTTTCATTGGAATAATGCCTTAGAAGAAATGTTAGTGTTGCTATCTTGTGAAGTGTTCTTTCTGTTACTGATAAGAGGAGGCATCTTATTAAGGATGTTTATTGTAATTATTAGTACTTGAAAAAGTTAGTGGCAGTGACCTAGTTTCAAAACATTCTCAAGTCCTCTTAGATTATATATTTTAAGTGTATTTGCTCACATGTTTTTAGTGTTCATTTGATTAATTCTTTTAAAAAGTTTATTTTATCTAGGATGACACTTTAAAAATCTGTTTTTTCCTTATTTTTAGGTTTTTCACACTTACCACAAAGTGTGTGAGATGCAGAAAGAAAAGACATCTTAGGGGGCTCCAAGGACCGAAAGGCCTGGGTTTAAGTCTTATTGTCAGGCATGTCTTCCTTTTTTTGAAATTTGAGATGGAAAATTTAAGCTTTGTAGAAACTGATCTCCTTGTCATTGTGACCTTTTAAAATGTAGTGGAGAATAGTATGTGAGAAAATAAACAAATCTTTGTAGAAGATATTCCTGCAAATTTCACTATTAGCTTTCTTGGGTTTTAGTTATTCTTGTGTTCCAACTCTGGACTTCAAATCAAATTGACCCAATAGCATATAGCATGAGTTGCGGAAAATCTAAAATGGAAGCATTTTTGCCATCCTTCATATCTTTGCATTGTGATTCAGATTTTGAATCTAGCTTAACTACATTTGGGGAATGACCTATGAAATTCTCTGATCATATACATATGAAATATTAAAGTTTAATAAAGCAAATTTTTATCACAGTGGAATGTAGGTAGGCATCGTGTAAGCATTAGTCAATTCTTCCATCGGTGCGATAAGTCAGCTAGCTACTTGGAAAGTGATGGAACCAGGTCAGAAACAAAATAGAACAAGGTCATCAATTATGGTGGCTTGGCATTGGTCATGATGTTTAAGAACATACTTCACTTTTAAATCTAAGGGATCATTGAAAAATTCCATTATCTTGGCAAACTTATATTTTGTTCAACGTACAAGACTGAGACTAATGTAAGATTTTCTTAATTTTACGTAAAATTTTAAGATCTCATTTGTGAGGACTAACTATGGATTTTTAAAAAAATTGTTAGGTGTAGCACATTTGAAATTTTATTGAGCTTGGTTGTACCTTTAAGGAGTTAATGTTTTGCTTCTTTTTCCAAAGGTTACTTGGGAACCTTTCAAGACAATTTTTCAGGAACCCCCTTTTTTTCATGGAAAATGAATTTTTGCAAACTTAATCCTGCTTTTTGTGCTGACTTTCATTACAAAATCACAGATACATTGCTAAGGAAAACATTTTGACTTCTAGATATTAAGGAATTTGGAGGATTTCATGTTAAATTAGTCTCTTTTCTTCCTTTTGCCACCATAATATTCTTCTTATGCTCTTAATTTATGTAGCGTTTCTGCTGCTGCATATCTGTGAGGATTGCTATTGCCACAAAGCTTTCCAGTACCAAAAGCAGAGTCACTATGCTATGAGCATTGGTGCTATGAGCAAAGCATATGCTCAGAGTTTCCTGAGCTAGGTGGAAGCATGGCAGTATTGGGACCACGGAGGATGGTATTTCTCTGCGTCCTTGCTGAATTCAGTTATGGTCACAGAGTCTGCCTTCTGACCTCTAAGATTTGTCTCTGATTGCAGTCTATGGAGAAAATGCTATGGCTAGAAATTTGTGTCTGGGCTTGGTGATACATACTGGTGGATCACTTGAATTCACTTCTGAGTAGCAGTAGGTCTAAAATCAGTTGGCTGTCTTCACAAAGTCCATCACTAACATAGTGAACTCTAGGAAGTGGAAGATCACCAGGCTGTCTAAAGAGAGGTAAATTGTCCAAAGGTGGAATAATGGAACAGGTTTTTAAAGTTTCTTTGCCAGTCAGTTTTGAGAACAGTACTTGAGTGGTCTTTGTCCTTCCAATCTGAGTGAGATAGGGAAACCCACCCCATCCCTCACCACCCAAAAAAAAAGAAAAAAGGAAGATAGGAATTTTAAAAGGGGGAGGAATTCCAGAGTTAATAGGCCTTTAATTCTCCCCCTCAATCTGTTTTCCTATTTAATAACAATTGACACCCTTTCATAAGCAAGTTTACTTTGTTAATTAATGTGTGGCTGCTCTCTTATTACATTAACTGTAACACAACAATATCAATTCACATTTTTTTTAAGCATTTGGGGTTAAGTAACTTGCTCAAGGTTACATGGCCAGTTATTTTTTGTATGGGTGCCAAGTATCTGAGGTCGTAACTGATCCCGGGTCTCCCGACACCTGGGCTGGCACTGTTATTGTGCCATCTGGCCACTGTTACAATTCACATTTTTTTATAACACTTTACAAAGCACTTTCCCCAAAATATTGGTAGGTAGTACAAATACTATTTCCCCATTTTCACATATTAAGAGATTGAGACTCCAGAAGATTAAGTGATTTACTCATAGCTACAGAGCCTAGTAAGTACCAGATCTGGGAATTAAACATTGATCTCTTCCAATTTCTGCTACTTTCCCCAACATTTGGAAAACAGCAGATATAAATGAACCTTAAAAATACAGCAAGTTTTGATGATCAAATAATAGGTAGGGTTTATTTAATATTGTCAGGCATTAGGGAGAACACATTTGTTTAAACTAAGAATTGTTCAACCATTTTGGGGGGAATATACTTGGTGTGGCGTTGGGAGGTGGCATGGGGGAAGGGTATAGAATCTTGTTTGGAAAGTATCTGTGGCAAAACTAAATTTTATTTACTATCTTTATAATATATTTACTATCCTTAAAAAACTGAAAGTGAGAAATGAGAACAGTGATGGCAGAGGGTGAATGAGAAGCCTACGTGAAGTTAGGAATAGGGTAATAAGCAAGAAAGGAGTTAAGAAGGAAAGGGCCACTATGGGAACTAAGCATAGTAATAGCTAACACTCCTTCCTTTAAATAGACTATGTGGGATAGTAACAAAAGTTCAACCAAATATATAAACAAACAAGCCAATGAAGTTTTCTAATAGGAGACTAATCTGTTAGGTACTCCTGTTTGTAACCTGGGTCTGGCAAAATTCATTTATGCTACTAGGAGATCTAAACTATTGTGAGCGTGGATGAGAAGGGAGAAATTAGAGGGGAAAAGATCAATTAGTGGCTTATCATGGAATACTATCCATACTGTTTATTAATGAATATAATCATATCATCTTCACTTCAGAAAAGGATGGGAAGAGGGAAGGATTAGAGGACAGAAGAAAGTTTCTTTCTCAGGTTTTCCCTGCCCTTAAACAGTGATTTATAATTTGATTCAGTTCAGTGGTTTCATGTATTTCCTCCAGGGTGCTTGTGTTTGTCATCTGACTTTTACCAAGTTTTAACAGATTCCTTTGTTGTCATTCCTTATTTTGCTTTTCTTGGCTGTCTCATAATCAGTGTTTATTTGCTTTGACTATGCCCCCTATAGATGTCTGCACTTTCTTCTCTACATGTTAGGCTCCAGTTCCCGACTCCACCTTGTAATATTTTTTAGACTTGAACTATACCTACCACATGAGATACTTTGGGATCCTGGACCATATGTCGCAAAATCTGGGCCTTTTCAGGCCAATGTAAATACAGTGAAGGTTATTCTGCTTAATAACAGTGTTGACATCTTTGACCATTGCAGAAATTTTCATTCATTTCATAGTGGCATAAATTTTTTTCCAATCAAACCATTTTAGTCAGCCAGCTGGTATTTTTAAATTATATTTTAAAAGATTTATTAGCTGTTGTACAGTCTCCCTACTTTTTCCTCATTACTGCTTTTAATCTTGTCTATAATATTAGACCTTTCCTAGCACTTTTATATCAAGGTACTTATATGATTAATACAATATGGCACTTTCTTTTTTAAAATTTTAATTAATTTATTTTTAGTTTTCAGCATTCACTTTTATAAGATTTTGAGTTCCAAATTTCCTTCTCTCTACTCCCAAAGACAGCATGTGATCTGATATATAGGTTATACATATACAATCATATTAAACATATTTTCCCATTAGTCATGTGTTGTGAAAGAAGAATCAGAATAAAAGGGAAAAACCATGAGAAAAAAAAACAAAAAAAGAGAAAATAGTATGTTTCAATCTGCATCAGACTCCATAGTTCTCTCTCTGGATGTGGAAACATTTTCTATCATGAGCCTTTGGGAATTGTCTTAGATCGAATATGGTACTTTCTAATCAGAAAACACCATTGCAAAATGAGAGAGAGAACACGACATATTTGTGTTTAGTACTTTTTCTTTGTTTAAATCACTATGGTAAAAAACTTAAATTTTTAAAGGGATGGTTATTTCATCCTTTTGAGGTAGATGGTGTTTTACCCCTTGCTTTATGGAGAAGCCTGTGAAAAATTTGGAATGTTTTCATTATAACAGACCTTTTCTTTGAAAGGAAATATGGAAATGAGAGCTTGCTGTTTGAGGAAAAAGTAAATTACTCATTTCATCATAGGCCTGTTGTATTATTTTGGCTTTTACTAATCTCTTTTCCTTTTGGCTATATTCATTTAAGATGATTCAAATATTGATTCCCAGGAGTCATATTGATGTTAAAGATAAGGAAAAAATTGGGGTTTCTTTATATTGTCATTAGATTCCAGTAATATGAACCATTTGTAATACAAATAGCATAAATGTCTCAAGGATTATAGCTTATTCTTATCCTTTTTTAAAAATCCAGATAGAAGAATTAAGAAAGAAGGTAGACAGACACAAATCTGTTCCCATAATATTTTCTCTTTGTTATCAGATGGGAGGTAACATAGAAATTAAAGAGGTAATGCATCCATGATGGAGTATGTGGAAGTTGCAGAGCAATTATAAATACTATCTGTCCATACTCAGCACTTTGTGAAATACCATTTCTTAAATGACTTTTGTACAAAACAAATCGAAAATGTAACTTATTTTTAGTTGGCTAACCTGGATCTTATATCACCTGATTTTCTAAAGGAAAATCACAAGGAACACTATTTAAAAAAAAAAATATATATATATATATATATATAATATATATATATTGGTATTATGTAAAAGAAAATCCAGTCTGAAAGATTTCTGTAGCCATGTATTAAGAATCATCTTAAGGACTGGTAGGATGATTTGTCACAAGGTCTGTTTTATATTTGGTGTTGCTTTTAAACATTGTGCATGGTGCAACTTAAAATAGTTTACGTTGACTCAGTTTCAGCGAAAAAACTAACAATAAGCATTGTAAATTGTTTAGCTTTTTTTTTCTGAAATGTAGAAATTGGGAATAAGTTAATGGAATTTTTGACATGTAGGTTTTAGCCTTCAAGCAATTTGGTTAAATTCTCCCCTAGTAATATAAAAGCACTTTCTTGATGTTTTAGTATTAAGCATCTTTGCCCTTTAAAAAGTAAATGAATTCTTTGAGGACAAGTTGTTTTACACCAAGGACTGAAAATAAATTTATTTCATTAGTAGTGTGTTTTTTTTTGTTTTTGTTTTTATGTTTTTGCTTTTTGGAGGGCAATTGGCGTTATGTAACTTGCCCAAGGTCACATGGCTAGTTTTTTTGTGTATGTTAAGTGTCTGAGGTCGGATTTGAACTTATATTCTCCTGACTCTAGGGCCAGTGCTCTATTCACTGAGTCATCTAGCCGCCCCTAGTAGTGTGTTCTTTATGAAAGTGTGGGCCCATTAGGTATGTCTAGATATTGTCAGTATAAGTTGTAAAAATTTTAGGCTTTTAGATAGATTTAACTAGAGTTTTAATTCCATAGCATAATCCCCAAATTAACATGAACTTTAATTTCATGTTTCAGAATTTCCTATTATATTTTAGGTGTAAACCTGTCAGTCATAACATTTATTTGTTTATTTATTTAACAAAATTCATTGAGCTACCTACTCTTTGCTCAGCAATTTGCTGTCTTGCAGGTAGGATGAGCTCAAAATTCTAGTCTGTTTTGAATTTGGCTAAATGTACAGGCATCCTTCTGGGTTTATGGTAGTTGCTGGATTTGGAGCAGGATATATTTGTTTCCTTTGATCTTATTTTTGTATAGAAAAGAAGGCATTGGAAATTTGGTGATGTTAGCAAAACACTTTTTTTTGTCTTATACTTAAGATTAGGTTTTGAGTGTACCTTCAGTAAAATTTATTTTACATGAAAATTTTGAAAGAAACTAGAAAGTCAGCTTAAGTTCATAGCAATAAAATTTATCTCCTTGGAGTTCAGTCTTATTCTTGGTCCCTGATACCAAGGGACTCAGGAGTTGAAAAATCTAAATAACATTCAGTTCCTTTAGTGAAAATAATATATGTTCTTCTTTATTAGAAATTTATTGAATTTGAAGATTCCCAAGAACAGGAAAAAAAGGACTTACAAACTCGAGTGGAATCCTTAGAGTCCCAAACAAGACAACTTGAACTCAAAGCAAAAAACTATGCTGACCAGAGTAAGTAAAAATACCACTCCTCATAAATATACTGTCAAAAGTGGGTTCTAATAACACTGTGACTCATCCTGCCTTGTGACCATGTTTTTAAATATATACTCCTAATTGATAATTCTGACTAAGGTCTGCAAGACCAGAAAACCAAGTGTAGCCTCTTTGCTTTATGTTTCAATTTTGTGCTCATGGCTGTGGATATGATGAGATTGAAAAAACTGGAGATTTTCAGCAGTTTTGTCATTAATTGTTGATTTTTTTTTGGTTGTAAATATCATGCTATTCTTATTACTTAGTATTCTTATGAAATTTTAAGGATTTCATGAATAAGAGAAAAATCACTTGGATCATTTCTTCTGGGATATATTAAGTTCATAGGTTCTGCTTCATTCTAAATTTCCTTGAAACTAAAAAGGAAGGTCTTTGGTTTTTGAGATTTTGACCTATTTCCCAAGCATCCAAAATACAGAATCTCAACTCCTGAATTGTTTCATTTCCTTTTAATGCAAAAATTTCCATGGGTAGACAGCAATAGGGGCCCGAATTGATAGGTGACTTACGGATTTTATTTTAGATGTCAGTGATAAATGTAGCAGGTAAGTAATTTTTCCCTCTTTGAAGCAGTAGGAGTGAGTGGATGAATCCTCATGTATTCCTTCTACTTCACGTAAAGAGGTATTTCACTCATGAAAAGAAATAACTTGTAGAAAAATTTACAAACATGTTTCATGCCTGAAACAAGTGATCCAGAATCCTGAAACATAACATTTCACTTTATTTTTCTTTCTGTGACTTTCTCCTTCTTCATCACCTGTTTCCCTTTTCCCCCTCTCTGCCCCTTAACTGGTTATAGTGGGAAATACATATATTTTAAAGTACTTGTTATGGCTATTGAGTAACATTTTTATGTTTCCTTTTCTTAATTTTAAAATTCCTTTGGTTTAATCATTTACTTTTTTTTTTTCCATTTTGGAGGGCAATTGGGGTTAAGTGACTTGCCCAAGGTCACATGGCTAGTTTTTGTGTTAAGTGTCTGGGGCCAGGTTTGAACTCAGGTCCTTTTGACTCCAGGGCCAGTGCTGTATTCACTGCACCACCTGGCCACCCAATCATTTACTTTGGAGGAGGAAAACCCCCCCATACAACCTTTCACCTCTCCCCCTCTACAATTTCCATATGATTTTCGATATATGATGAAATAATCATTTAGTACAATCTACATAGTACTTTCCTTGAAGCAAACCTGTGAGAAGTAGGGTAGTTTGGGAGGTATCCCCTTTTTACAAATTTAGAAACTGTTGATATAGCTTAAAAAGTTTTCTGACTCAAAGAGTTTAGTATTTTCCTATATTTAACTGCCTCTCATCTACCCCATCTCTTAACAAAGAATCCTCATCTCCACTTTAGAATAACATAAAACCAGTTTGATGTAAATTTCAAGCTATGTTTTGATTGAAAATAAAATACTAATTAAAAAAAATTAATTGTATTTCCTAGGAAATTAATTGAACTCTAAAATTTCTCCAGACCACATAAGAATTGAGATAGGGACTGTGTTTCTTGGTATAGGGAACTTACTCTATCAGTGCTGGTTGACATCTTTTCTGCAACTTGTAACTTTGGAGAGTTCTCTAGATCACTTAAAGGTGAAATGACTTGCCCAGGGTCATAGCCAGGATGTGTCACCCTCTTATAGGAAATAATATAAGTGATCTATTCAGACTTACAGCTCTGTGAGCACATTAATTTGAATATTCCTTCTAATTTTGCAGATTGCAACCTATCCATGCCTTGCCATCTGTGTGGCTTTTGTCCATGTGCTCCTATAACTTCAATAGAAGATGTAGGCTTGCCTTCTTGGGGAGGATTGTTCTTGCTTTCTCTAAAAATCACAACAATACCAGTAGAATCTTCAGACTGTCTACCTGTTATCTTTCCCTTATTCTCTCACTCTGTGATCAGCCCATTTTCTTTTTTGATCTTGTATTTCTTTTATTCTGTTGTGTTTTTTTTAAGTTTATATATTTTACCCTATTCATGCTCTCCATATACATCTGTATTGCCTTTCCTACAACACAGGGGAATATTGGTGTATATTGAACTCTAAGCTCAAAATCCAAGTTGAAGAACAGTTTATTTTGGTGGGATTCTCCATATGATCCTGATTGTAGATGGCATCCTGGAACTACTGCAGAGCTTCCTGGAAGAGATCTCATAAATTAAAAATTTGGTTCAACAATCCACATAGGAAAAACTAAAAGAATGAATCAGAAGATGTCTTGTGCAGCTTATGGTGTGAAGTTAGATGGATAACTTGCAGAATTCATCAGTATCTTGGACAGATAGTACAAATGGACAATGAGTTGGGTCCAGAATTAAATGAGAGAGAAGTGGAAAGCTGTGCTTTTCCACTAGGAAATCAGAAAACTCCTTTAATGATCTGAAATTTCTCACAAAAACAAAGTATTCCATTACATTCATATACCACAACTTGTTTAGCCATTTCCCAATTGATGGGCATCTCCTTAATTTCCAATTCTTTGCCACCACAAAAAAGAGCTGCAATAAATGTTTTTGTGCATACAGGTCTTCCTGCTGCTTCTATGATCTCCTTGGGATACAATTCTAGAAGTGGTATTACTGGGTCAAAGGATATGCAATTATTGATAGCCCAACAAAGGCCCATCTTTAAAACAATTTTCTGTGCTTTTAAATTTTCTTAATGCTGGGGTGTGTGTGTGTGTGTGTGTGTGTGTGTGTGTGTGTGTGTGTGTGTGTTTTAAAGGACTTAGTGTTACTGACCTATAGATTTTTCTTCACATAATTAGAATCTAAATTCTTATTAGTATAAAATGGTAGTCCATGCTATAGTCTTGGTACAATCGCTGTACTAGCAAAGACTTTTTAGGGGTTGTTTGCTGAGTGCTTCCTGGTCTCTACAGTGTTTTGTTAGCTAACTTACAGATTTTGGTGACCATTCTATTGGTACATGACTATTGGCTCATGTACTTTTGAGATTGTAGTTTCCCCCTCCTCTAATCCATCTTTCACACAGCTACCAAAATAATTTTTCTACAGCATAAATCTGACCATATCTCTCCCTTGCTTAAGAATGGTTCCTGTTACCCCTTGGATAAAATGAAAAGTCTTCAACTTGGTGTTTAAAGCTCTGTGTTGTCTTGATCTAGCCTGTCTTCCCCTCCTTTTTTCTCCCCACCCCCCACTGCCCCATATGGAACAATTATTAATTTTCTCTTCTGCCAAAGATATGCTCATAGCAAAAAAGACTAGCATTTATGCACTGACAGAAACTTAAAGCATCATGTAGTAACTCATTATTCCAATTATACTCTTCTGGGAGATTTATACTTAAAATATTATAACATGAAACACTTTGGGCTGCTGAACAGACATTTCACCTTCACTTCAGCTCCACATTACTTAAGCAAATCAGTGTCCATGTCTTTTGCAAGGCTAGGTTATGGGTTGGGCTTGTCCTTCACAAGGTTGTCATCTTTTTTTTTTTACCTGTTCATATCCTTTGACCATTTATCAAATGGGCAATAGCTGTCAATTTTTAATATAGTGAGCAAGAATAAAAGGCATGGTAAATTCATTTTTTCACCCTCTTATTCCTATGGCACCTGAAACTCCTTTGGAGATGTGAATCTTAAGCAATCCTAGTAGCCTCTAGGATAGGGAGGAGCAATAGGGGTGTCTTTCTTTTCTATCTTTTGGAGGAATCACTTCTCAGTCTATAGCTTCATTGATTATATTTCTGGTGGGTTTTTTTGTTTGTTTTGTTTTTTTGTGGTTCACCCTGGATAAAGGATCTATTGTTTTTTGTGGAGGAGGGTGTTGTATTTAAATTTTGCCCAAGTTTTACTTACTTTTTCATTTCAGTGAGAAGCCGTTACTAGAATCAAGTACTTGGGAGAAAATTTTTTTTTAAAGTTTAAAATGATTTATAATTAAGTTTTTTTTTTTAAAGCAATCGGGGTTAAGTAACTTGCTCAAGGTTACACGGCCAGTTATTTCTGGGTGTAGTTCTAAGTATCAGAGCGCAGATTTGATCCAGGTCATCCCAACACTGGAGCCGGTGCTCTTACTCGCTGAGCCACCTGGCCGCCCCTATAATTAAGTTTTTAAAGAAATTCATTTCTGGTAGGTCCTTGTGCTCTGTCCTTTCTTATTCATCTTACATACTGCATTAATTTGCTTTGGATATAATATATTTTATCTAGAAGTTCTACTTTTAGTATAATGGTCTTATTTTTATTATGACTAAGATAGTAACTGCAGTTGGGCCAGAGGCTAGCATGTTATTTTATAACATTAGGAACAGTACTGTGTAGGATTAGCACTTCTAGGTAGGGCAGAAACTGATGATTGGTTCCATGTATGTAATCTGCACTATAACATTGTAACATTGTAGAGAGAAATATTTTTCATTTTCAAAACTGAATTAGTCTCTGCCAAAAATGAGAATTATATCCATTTATTCCCACCTGTCTTTGTACCTACCAAAAGACCAAAAAGTACATGCAATGAAAATTTTTAAAAAGGCACAGGAGCATTGTATCTATAATAGATATGTCTAGTAAACTGACTTGGAGGGATAGCTTGTATCTTTGGAAAATTGACTAACTTAGGTAATGATTTATTTTATGTTGGGGTTAATTCTTTTTTTTTTTCCTTTTCGGAGGGGTCAGGGTAGGGCAATTGGGGTTAAGTGATTTGCCCAAGGTCACATGGCTAGTTTTGTGTTAAGTATCTGAGGTCACATTTGAACTCAGGTTCTTCTGATTCCAGGGCTGGTTCTGTCTTCACTGTGCCACCTAGCTGCCCCTTGGGGTTAATTCTTAATTACTTGAAAGCTTACACTTAGGTATTTCTTTGCAAAATCTGTCTTTTTAATACTTCAGAAGAGGTTGACTCTGCTCTCTACCTTTTGGCCTACATAAAGTTTCACCTGCTCTTTTATGGTATTTAATTGAAATGAACATAATTGAAAAGAGAGATTCTGTGGATAGCTGCTCAGGTAAGGATTTAACTGTGTGTGTTTTTAGCACCTTGGTAGTGTTAACAGGAGTCAGTCCAGGTTTGGTGCTCAAATTTTTGTCGTCAGGAACTTGATTTTATCAAGTTTGCCTAGACTCTGGGAGATAGCTTCATACTAACTTAATTAACTTGCAAAAGACATTTTGTTGAACCAGAATGCCAGTTTATCAGTTTACAAAGAGAAATAGCAGGTGGACTAGAGTACTTATTTCAGTTGAACAGAGTATTTTCTTCCGGGAGGACTTAATGAAGGCTTTATGGAGAAAGGAGCTTCTGCTATCTTATAATTCATTAGACTAGATATTATTTTATATTTATAGGTAAGTTTGGGGGGAGGTACTTTAGTCATATTTGCAAATTTCTTTTAGGATTGTTTTTTTTCTGTGAAGCTAACCTTATCCAATTTATGTATTCATATATTTGTACCAGTTTCAAATGATGACTTTTTAAACCTTTTTCAAAAATTAAAATTTACAAGTACATTGGTATGCTTTATTTGTGTACTGTTGAGATTGTATACCCTAATTTAAAATATATTGGAGGAATAGAATGGACAATTGCTTTATAGCTTGTCTATTTTTCAGTCTTGAGCTGGATGTGTGTGTGTCTATATATATGTGGGTGTATGATAGAAATTATGTTGATATGTGAGACTAAATTTTATTCCGTTTTTCCCCATTGGATAACATGTGATCTTAGAGTTGGTTTTGCATTCTACATCTATAATTCTGATTAAATTTCATAATTCATTAAATTTCATTCAGTACTTTTTGTAAAGTAAGACTTCATTTTTTTGTCCTGTACATGCTGATCATTGAAAATTGGTGGTAATGATTTAAAAATTCTGAAGAAACTTAACAGCTTGTTAGTTACTATTAGCTTGCTGAAGAGATAGTCTGGCAATATTTGGAGGTTTAAGTCTTTGTGCCTTAAATGGGGAAGGAAAGTCCTGATTTATGAAGAGAACTTAAAGCAAAAGCTTTTTGTATGGAAAGTTGTTCTGTAAGTACAGTTTGAAGGCATTGTGGTTGTGCAGTCATGAATGGATAAGGGTAAGGGATGACTTAGTTACTGCAAATAGATTAAGGTTTTGGATGAGGATGATGCCAGGCAATTGTTCTGTATGATTGTGGAAGACTGGAAATAAGAGGATTTATAGTGTAAAGCAAAGGAGAGTTTGGCCAGTTATAAAAAAGGTTGTTTTAGATCATTAAGGTGATTTAAAAAACTGGACTGTGCTACTACTGAAGGAGGTTGTAGAATCTTTAGACTTGGGGACCTTCAAGAAGAAAACTCAATCTACCTTCTATCCTAGATAGTATGGATACTTATCTTTCTAAAAGCAGAGGGACTGTATCACTTGCTTTCTAGAGGTCCCTCTCAACTTTGATTCTTTGACATTGTCTAATATTTTCCAAGAATCTGATTTGTTAGTCTGTGCAGATATTTTTTGAATAATTATTGTTTTTAAGGTTGCATCATTAGATTATACTTTATAAAGTCTATCTAATCAATTCCTTAGGCTTACAGACTGCATAGAGGACTTGTGTCTGAGTTTAGTTTTTTAAGTACTGTTTTGGTCCGAGTTTTCCTTAATTTTTAGGGCATTTGATGTTACATTGTTAAAGGAGAATCTTTTGAAAGGCTTTGTGTCAATCCTATGAGGCCTAGTAACAGCTGGATTGTCTGCCTTCCTTCCTTAAACAGTAAGAACTGATGATTCTTCTTGAGAAGGCATATGAGTTGGATTTGGCTTTCTAGCAGGTCTGTTTCTCTTTCTTCCCCCATAGGCCTATCAGCTGTCTGATTGGGCAGAAGACAACAGAGATGGAAGGTGTTCCAAACTTGGCAAAGGCCATCAATCTAAGGAGGTAAGCTCTGATTTTGAGCAGGTAGAGCAGGTAGCTCTTCCTGCCTTAACTTAATCCACCTGTTCTTTGAGATGAGACCTCCCCCTCTCCTCCCAATTAACCACCCCCTCCTTGTCACACACTGTTGTGGCAGGATAATTTGGAAAGGAGGCAAATTTTTCTCTTGTGGCTATTCTCTGGTGGGGGAAATGTGTTGGTTTCTATTATCCACCTACTCTCTTCCACAATCTTTTAAAAAATGTTTTTAGATGAATTGGTTTGTTCAGTTCAGAAAATTGTGGATAATTTTAAAGTAATAAGTCAGACCTTTCATATCACCTTTGATAGGTTGAATGAAGCTGTAATTTTGTTTCTACTTAATCTCAGGTTGTAATTTATTTTGAAGAACAAGATAGTGAGATTGTTTAGGTCTTTCAATGAGATTCTTTAGTGGTTTGAGTTTGTGTGGGAATTCTGTTAGAAATTCTTTGTTTTTACTGCACTTTAGGTTTATTATATTAATATAATAACGCTAGTGGTACTTCTATATTGTATGTATATTCAATAGGAATATCTCCTTTGGGATTTTTTCTGTATCTTTGTATATCTTTTGATATCTACCCCTGCTCCTAATTATAGGGAAGGGGGTAGGATGTGTGGAGGAGAGGAGGGGCTTTTTTAAAGATTAGAATTATCTTTATAGTCACAATCATAGTATCTCAAATCAAATACTCTTGATAGGTTAAAGAACAGCTTCTGAGTGATCTAAATTGTGATGTTTGGTGATATTCTTTGATTCTTTTAATCTGAAAGCTAGAGACAACCAGAAATGTGCCCACTTTTCTGGAAAGAGTATTCTAGGCAATCTTCTGGGAGTAGAACAGATGCTAAAGTACAAATCTGGGAGGGAATTAGAGATTTTCTGATTTTTCTTCCTTGTGAGTTAACTGAATTCCTTTCATCTCAGCCTTCATAGTAAGAATACTACTTCTTACTGTTGCCCTATAAATGATTGTTAGGCTCACTGAGGTCTTAAGATAAATGACTGCTTAAGTGGTGCTACATTTAATCCTTGGTTGTTATTTCATAGCAATTAATATTTATTAACCACTTTATAGGTTGGTACAATAACTCTGTATAGCAGTATAAAAATGACAGATTTCATGACTAATTATAAACAAATCAACTGTCAGTGAGTTTACTTTTTATTTTATTTTATTTTTTTAAAAGCAATTGGGGTTAAGTAATTTTCCCAAGGTTACACGGTCGTTTTTTGTGTGTGGCTGTTAAGTATATGAGGCCAGAACCGGGTCCTGCGCTCTTATTCACTTCGCCACCTAACCGCCTCTGAGTTTACTTTTTAAAAGTGGATAAGATATGAGTTTCTTTTTTTTTTTTCCTAGACAGGGGATCAGGAAACATATTGTTATATTAGAGGCAGTAAAATGCTACCATATTTACTCTTACTTACCGAGATTTTTTTTAGCTAATTGATACTGTCTACCTACAGTTAAGTTTAGGGTGAGCTGGTAGCTAGCTGTGAGTGCTGAACTGTGGAATTTGACCTGGTGCTGTTGACACAAATATTGGAATGCTGATCATCTGACTTCTAGAGTTTTAATACACTCTTCAGAACACTTACACAGGGCAAAAAAAAAAAAATTTACCTAACATGCTAAGTTAACATCGAGGTGTCAGAATTTCTTTTTTTATTGGAAGTGAATTTCTGAATTTTAGGAACCCAGGTATTTTTAGCCAGGTATTTGTACTATAAAAGGAAGCTCCTGAAATAACTAATAAGTGGGCAGAATTCTGTGGACCATAATTTCAAGCTTCTTTCCAGGTTTCTTTTCTGGGAGAAGGTTGGCACAAGGAAAGAACAGTTGATTACCTCATACATTTTGTTTTTTTTTTTTTTTGGAGGGGGGAAGACAAGGCAATTGGTGTTAAGTGACTTGCACAAGGTCACACAGCTAGTAACTGTCAACTGTCTGAGGCTGAATTTGAACTCAAGTCCTCCTGACTGCAGGGCCAGTGCTCTATTCACTGTGCCACCTAGCTGCCCCATCTCATTTTTGTTAGGTATTTTGTGACTGTACTGTTACAAGTAAATAAGATAAGCCTTTTGAGCTTACATTTTCTTTTGTACCATAAACATGAAACTGTGGAGAACATAAAATAAACATGGTAGTCATTGTGGATTTGCCAAATGAACTTTTTCTGCATACAACAGACATCTTTCCAAATTAAAGTAAGTTCCAAAATTCATCATTTCATAAGAAACTAGTTATATTAGGTAGCTATGTGACATAAGGTAAATCACCTGATCACTCTGCTCTTCAATTTTTTCATCTATAAAATTAGGAGGTTTGAATTAGGTGATTTTTCAGTTCTTTCCACAACTAGAATTCTGTAATTGGAGGGGAAAAATCTGCTTTTTCTTCTAGATAGCTAAAATAAGTGAAGCCAAGTTGTTATTACCTATCTAGATTAAAAATTATTTCTAGACATTCAAAGTTTTATTGCTTCTATCTCCCATTGTTTCACAAAACTGACTTTGTTACCATCTGTTTTAAAACAGTTGGCTCTGAGTAGGAAAACTTGGAGAACTCAGATTTGTAGTTTGGTTGTACAGAGTGGGTGGAGTCCTAATTGAATCGAAGCCATTTTTATTTTTGCCTTTAAGATACCACATTTGAATATCACAATTTGTGTCCTAAAGTATATTTGGGGCATGTTCTGGGCTAGGGCTAGCTCAGGCCAGGCCAGTGCTTCAGGCACAGGTTTAGAATGTAATGGAACACTCATGTACCATAAAATTAAATAAAAATGAACTTATTTAGAAGAAGATTAAAAGGAGCAATTGAAATGGACTCACAGCTCCCTTCTGCCTCTGCATTTGTCAGTCTGGCAGTGCTGGGTCAGAGAGCTATCCCAAAGAGTCTTAGGAATTTCATTAAAATTCTGGCACCTGGCTCTCCATAGCCTTGGATTTTTATGCTTAAGGTAATAAGGAAGCAACACCAGTGGCACAAACCCTGTTCCTGTGGACCAACCAAATCCTGAAGACAAACTCTTTAAAGGGAGCCCATCCCATCCTAGTACAATAAGCAAAAGCTGAAAGGTGCCATGAAGGATTTTTAGGAACCTGCCACCAAGTGGCAGGAGTAATGCTTATCTTTGTCACTTTAGATTCTTCAGTTCAGGGGCTGCCACCTTTTTTCTCTGGAGGATGGATAATGACTCCCTCCTCACCTTTATCCAGGAACTCAAGATTGCCACCAAGTCAGCTAAGGGATCCGCTTTCTTCCACTTGAATGTCCATTTCCCTGTAATTATTTAAAGACGCATCAAATCTAGGACCTTCTCAGAAAAATGGGTGCCCTGATCAGAGATCATACAGGGAACCCATGAGGAAGAAGGATCTGTTCTGTGAGAGTTTTGGTGGTGGCAGATTCAGTCTGCCAAAACCATTTCTTATAGAAATTTTACCCCTGCCACTGTTGGTACTCAGGAGACTAGAGGTAGAGGGAATTCATTTTTACAGAACTAGGTACTCAAAAATCTCTCTTAGTCACCTAGAAAGGAACAGTCCAGGGTCTTTACCCGATTTAACTTGCTTTGCAAAAGGAAATCTGTGAGTTTTCCAAATTGAGAGAATTCTGCAGCCTGGAAAATGTATGGAGTTGGTTCAGTTTGATCATACTCTACTGACCTTTGTTGTAAAAGCTTATTATTAGGTTGTTTGAGACTCCCAAGTTTCTCTGTGGTGAGAACAGCGCCACTCATGGCGCTCTTATCACCCTCTAAGATTCCTGATTCTCATGCTCATTTCCACTTCCATTATATTCAGAAAGATTCTATAAATTTTTCCAGTGGGACCACTGGGTTAGAGACCAGTCAGTCAGCATTTATTAAACATCTGTTATGTGCCAAGCGCAGTGTTAAGTGCTGGGGATACCAAGACAAGTAAAAGGTCCCTGCTTGCCCTCTCTGAGGGAGCCCACAGTCCAGTGTCTGGTGGGTCCTGTATGTAGCCTGTTGATCTCTGACCTGGTTAGCATTGTCCTTAATTGTGCTGTTACTGAGTCCGTGAACTGCTTTCCTTAAAAACCCAAAGTCAGTCAAAACCTGTTCGTATGTCTCTAATTGCTGAATGCACAAAGATAATTTCATTTTGATTTTTCTTATGTTGGTGATCCAGATTTCTGAAACAGCAGGAGCCAGGGCATACTAAATTTTTGCCTTTACTCTTCCTTTTAGACTTCAGCATCCATGAGACTAATTCTCCATCCTTTTATCATTGAGAAGCCTCCTCATGTGAGTGGTTACTAATTTGCATTGTAAGAGGGAGTTTCTATACCAGTGAATTTCAGGTTTAGTTAAAAAATTATATGGAATATAGTAGACATAGTCTGGTTCCTTTTAGCTTTATTAGGCTGGTCCTAAATCTTTATAAAATTATAGTATTGAGACCAGTAGTAAGCTGAGCTGGTTGTCCCCATGTGTCTGTGTTAAATACCGTGTTTCCCCAATAATAAGACACTGTCTTATTTTTTTTTTTTTGGACAGAAAAACACCAGAGGGCTTATTTTCAGGGGAGAGCTTATTTTAATGAACATTGACAGCAATTTTAATAAACAGGTAAATGTGAACAAAAAAATGTACCTTTATTTAATAAGCAAATCACTGGGGAAGAGATGATGCGCTCACTGCTGCAGCTCTGATTGGATGCAGCTCGGAGCGCAGCGTGCGTTTCATGGGGGGGGACGGTAATGTAGCGTGTAGCGCATGGGATCACCTTCACTACAATAGCAATCTCAATAGGGCTTATTTTAGAGGAATCTTACACAGTAAGGGGAGGGCTTATTTTCGGGATAGGTCTTATTATCGGGGAAACACGGTAGTAGAAGTAGTTGTTGTTATTGTTTCATGTCCGACTCTTGTAAACTTGTGGACCATATACTGTCCATGGGGTTTTCATGGCAAAGATACTGGAGTGGTTTGCCATTTCCTTTCTCTAGAGGATTAAGGCAAGCAGAAGTTAAATGACTTGCCCAAAGTCACACAGCTTAGTAAGTGTCTGAAGCTGGATTTTGCACTGAGGTCTTCCTACCTCTCTGTCCAGCATTCTATCCACTGAGCCATCTAGCTGCTTCATTATCTGCTGCCATTATTAATGTGATTATATAAAATGTAAGCTAATGCCAATGATAATATGAATAATTTTTTTAGGTCAATGTAATTTTGAAAAAGGGAGAAAGTGAATGGGTAGGTGGTTCATCATTTTATCAGTTTGAGGTGATTATAAGAATGTCACATGGCAGTGAATCGAGCAGATTTGCTTGATGTGTGAGAAGGGAAGCATAAAGAGTTTAGACACCAGAACAGATATGTGCTAAAGGGAAAATAAATGATTAATTAGAATATCAGGAATTATTTCTTCATGAGATGGAATAACCTATTAGTCCCTTCTTCCAAACAAAGTTTTTTTTGATACTTATGAAATACTTGGAACTAAGCATCAGATAGAATGTGGGCTGTATTTTCAATGAAGGAATACAGAGTTAGTGATGTTAATTTAAAATTTCTTCACCTTGATAGACACTTTGATACTTAGCAATCCTTTGACCAATTTCTTATTGACCAATTGACTTATGGCTAAGAGTGGCAGAGATCACTTTTCTCATTAAGCTACAATTTCCCATCTAACCTTAAACTTTAGAAGATACTGATTCACTAAGAAAATCAAGCCTCTAGTTTGCCCAGTGACAATTAAAAGCCTTTACAAAACATCTGTTACTGGTCAGACATTATGCTAGGTTCTGGGGATACAAAGACAAAGAAAATAGATCCTGCCATTCAGAAGCTGGCTTTCTACCAGGGGAAATAACATGTAAGCATAAGTAAGTACAAAATATACCCAAAGTAAATATAAGCTGATTTCTGGGCAAGTCAAAGAGGCACTAACAGCTGGGAAAAGTTGGAAAGGACTCATGTTGGAAATGGTGCCTGAGCAGATCTTTGAAAGAAGCCATGGATTTTAAGAGACAGAAGTGAGAAGAAAATGTATTCCAGTCCATAGGGAATTTTGCCTATGCAAAGTAATGGAAAATTGCAATGTTATATCCTACTTGAAGAATAACAGGGCCTATGGCAGCACTAGGAAGGTGAGTAAAATGTGCAATAAAGAACCACTTGAGTTTTTTGAGTGAGTGATATAGTCAGATGTGTACTTTAGGAATATCACTTTGGCTGTGTGGAGGAATATATTGGAAGGGGGGGCTTGAGGTAGGGAGATCAATTTGGAGGCTCTTACAGTAGCCCAGATGAAAGGTGTGATAGCCTGAATTAGAGTGGTAGCCATGTAAGTATGGAGGAGGCAGATGTGAGAAGTATTGTAAAGAATTGACCTTACTTGGTAACTAATTGAATATGTGGTGTGAGGGAGAATGAGGAATTGCGGATGTTGCTGAGGTCTTGAATGGTCTTGAACTTGAATGACTAATGGAATGGTGGTGTTCTTGACAAAACAAAGAAGTTTGAAATTGGGTTAGGTTTTAGGAAAATGATAATGAGTTCTGTTTTCACATCTTGAGTTTTAGGAGTTTATAGGCTATCCAGTTACAGATAATCGAAAGATAAAATTGGGGACGTGGAACTGATTCTCAAGAGAGAAACTAAAGCTGGATATCTATAACTGATCAGATTATTAAGGTAGAGTATAGTGAGGAAAATAGATTTGACAGAATAGAACCTTGGGGTATGCCCACAGTAAGGGGGCAGCCAAAGAGATTGAGGAGTGGTCACACAGGTAGTGGTCAGACAGGTTAGACAAGAAAACTAAGAGATATCATTGTTGTGAAAACTTAGAGAGAAAAGAGTATCCATCATGGCATGATATGTTTAATAGTGTGGATGCTGCAGAGAGGTCAGAAAAAATGAGGATTGAGAAAAGGCCACTGGATTTGGCAATTAAGATATATTGGTATGAGTTCATTCTTCTTGCCTTTATAGTTTCCCTCTCATAATTCTCTTGTCTTCTCAGAGGAATAACTTCATTCTTCCTTTCCGATGTTAATCCTAAGCCCTTTGTCTTTCCTAAGGCAGAATATTCCTTCAGTTATTTTTCTGCTAGCTCCTCTGCTTTCTTGCCTTTGTTTTCAGACATAAAAAAGTCTTCCTTGTTAAAAAAAAAAATCCTTTTCATTTGACCCAGAAACATAGTCTAATATTCTGGTTTTTCTCCTTCCTTTTGCGGCCTAACACTGAAGAATTGCCTACCTTTATTTCTCAATATACTACTTTCTTGTTACCTGGCTTCTTTTCCTACCATTCCATTGAAATTCCTGTTTCAAATCCATTGATCTTTTGGGGGCTAGTGTCCTCTTTCTTTTCTTTGTATTTAATACTCTTCAGTCAGTCAATTTTGTCACTGTTCTGAGTTCTGGGGATGCAAAGAAAAAAGCAAAAAGTTCCTGTCCTTAAAGAGCTTACATTCTTCTAGTGGAATTGGGGGTAGACATCTAAATAGCTACATAGAAGATATCTAGAGAGTATGTAACCTTATTGGGGAAGGCACTAAAAGCTGGTGAGTTTGTGATAGGCCCCTTACAGAAAGTGGCATTTGAGCTGAGCCTTGAAGAAAATCAGAGATTCTAAAAAGTGGAGGTGAGAGGGAGAGCATAAGTGTCAGTCATTGAGAAGGCATGGAGATGGAAGACAGAATATTCTTTGTGAGGAACAGTTAGTCAGAGCTGTTTGGCTGGACGGACTGTAAGGAGAGGCTTAAAGTGTGAGAAGACTGGAAAGGTAGGAAGCGGCAGGTTGAGAAGGGCTTTAAATGCCAAACAGTGGGGTATGTATGATCCCAGAGGTAATAGAGAACCACTCAAGTTTGGGTTAAGGTCAGAACTACACTACAGAAAAATTAGGTTGACAGTTGTATGGAGGATGAATTAGAATAGAGAGACACTTTTGAGACAGGGAGACCCCTGAGGACACTATTTTAAGAGGTGATGACCTCTGAACTAGAGTGGTTTCTGTGTGGGTGGGGAGAAGGTATCATGTATATCCAGCATGTCGTAGAGAAATAGATGGCAGAATTTGGCTACCAACTGGACATATGGAGTGAGTAAGAATATTAAAGGATGACACTGTAGTTGCAAACCTGGGTGACTAGAAGGATGATGGTGCCCCGAACAGTAATGGGGAAATTGAGGTGAAGGATGTTTTGGGAGTGCAAGGGGAAGAAAATGAGGTCTGTTTTGGACAGTTTGAAATGTTGAATAGGCTATTGATAATGCAGGACTACAGCTCTACAGACTCCTTGAGAGGAGGGCAGCATTTATAGATCTGGGAATTATTTGTGTAGAGATGATCATTGAACTTCTGGGAGCGGATGAGATCAACAAGTGAGTATAGAGAGAAGGGAGAGGAAGGCCAAGGACAGAACTTTGGAAGATACTCACAGTGAGTTGGGGTGACATGGATGAAATGCAGTAAGGGAGCCTGAGAAGGGCCAGACAGGTCAGAGGAAAACCAAAGCAAGATTGAGAGGGAAAGGAAAGAAACGAGCATTTTTAAAAATCTCCTCCTATGTGTCAGGCACTGTTTTAATCACTACAGATATTTCATCTGATGTTCTCAGTAACCCTAGGGAGTAGGTGCTATTATTATCTCCATTTTACAGTTGAAGAAACTGAGGCAGAGAAAGGTTAAGTAATTTGCTCAGGGTTACCCACCCAGCTGCTAAGTTAGTCTGAGATCAGATTTGATCTCAAGTCTTACTGACTTCAAGCACAGTAATCCAGATTGTAAGTCAGAAGCCAGATTGCCAAAGGTGTAGAAGAGGATGAAAGGAAAGGAAGGAAGTAGAAGCATTGGGTTTAGCTGGTTGAGTAGAGTACCTTCTTGAAATCTTTCATATCTTGGTTTTCGTTACACTCTTGTTTTTATTTTCTTCCTACCCTTCTATTTTTCTTTCTCTTTCACTAACCATTTTTGTTTTTGCTTTAAGTATAAATATCTGCCATTTTATATTTTTGGGTTTCTCCATGCATTAGCCTTTCTGCTCTCTACTTTGGAGAGTTCATCTATTTTTTATATCTTTATTCAACATGCTATGTCAGATTCATAGAACCTGACCTCTCTACAGAGATATAATCCTATAATTTTAGCAACTTATAACATTTCTAATTGGATTTACTGCCATCTCTTTAAACTTAGCATATTTAAAACTGAACTTAAAAACCTCTTTGTGGGGTGGCTAGGTGGCTCAGTGAATAGAGCACCTCCCTGGAGTCAGGAGGACTTGAGTTCAAATGTGGCCTCAGAGCTTGACACAATTACTAGCCATGTGACTTTGGGCAAGTCAGTTAACTTCAATTGCTCTCCAAAAAGCAAAAAACAAAACAAAACAAACAAAAAAACCCCTCTTTGTATTCCATACTGGTTCCTTTTCCCATCTTCCTCATTTCTTTCAGTGATAACTCCCATTCTCCCAGTATTCTGGGCTCTCATACAAAATTTTTTTCATATTTCTAATTATATTTCCTGCCATCACCTTAAACTTAGTGTATCTAAAACTGAAATTAAAACCTCATTATCTGCAGAGCAGTTTGGCTTAAAGAGTTATAAAATTGCCTATACTCTTTGACCCAGAAATACCACTATTAGATGTTTCTCAAGATGATTAGGGAAAAAGGAAAAGAACCTATATGTTCTAAAATATTTATGGCAGCTCTCTTTGTGGTAGCAAAGAACTGGAAAATGAAGGGCTGATCAAATTACGATATATGATTATGATGGAATAATCCTATGCTATAAGAAATTATGAATTTGATGATTTTAGAAAAACATGGAAAGACTTGGACAAAATAATGAAGAGTAAAATGGCAGAACCTGGAGAATGTTGGATACAGTAACAGCAATATTGTTTTAATAACTTTGAGTAGCCAAGTCATTTTGATTATTATAAATACCCAAATTAACTAAAAAGGACCTATGAAGGAAGATGCTATCTGTATCCAGAGAAAGAACTGATAAGCAGAAGCATGTACAGAATGTATTTACATATATATGTATGTATGTACTTACTCCTTTCTTATATGTTAACTTTCTTAAGTTCAGAATAACAAACCAAAAAAAAACCCAAAACAAAACAGAAAAATCTCTTCGTCTTCCAATCTAGTTCCTATTTTCATCTTTCTCATTTGTTTCAATGATAACTCTCGTTCTCCCAATGTTTCAGGCTTTGAGACACCATTTTCCCCCCTTAATTCAATAAACATTTATCAAATGCCTGTTCTGAGGTCTTCATCATTCGAATGTTTTTTACATTTGTATCCTTTTTACTGCTATCATCCTCATACCGGCTTTGCTTATCATGTTGAGGTTACCACTACTAATTGTTTTCTTGGCTCAAGTCTCTCCTTCTCCAACCCATCTGACATATTATTGCCAGATTAGTCTTTTATCTTATCCTCCTAACTTATTAAACTCCTTTCCTGTTACTGCCCAGCATTAAATCTCTCTTCTTGCCCAGCCTCTCTGTACTGCCCCTATATGTCATGCCTACTTTTTCCTCTATCTTTGTGCTAATGTAATTCTTCTCACCTTGAATACTTTTCTTACCTGCCAGGTTTTTTAAGGTACTGCTTGATCCCCATCTTGATCATGAAAGCCTTTTCTCATTGCCTCACCCCACATTGGTTTTCCCCCTCTCTGAGCTTTCCTATAGCACTTGACTTATAACATATATCTTGTATAATGATATTTGTTTATATATGTTAACTTGTATTTTTCACTGATTGTTTCGTGTGAATACATCTTCCTAGCTAGATTGAACACCATAGTTTTATCTTTTATGCCTCCAAATGCTTGGTATAATGCTGTGTGTATACAGGTATCTGATCAATTCTTGTTAAGTTGATTCCTCTCAGAATATTCCATTTTAGGAAAGGGTACTTAATTTTAATCAAAAATGTTTTTTTCCTTTTGAAACAAAATGAAATAAAGTTAAACATTCTTCCAGGATATATATTATCTTCCTCTGCATAGTGCAGATGCTTATCAGAATATTCCATTGGTTTAGTTTTTCATTAAACTTTGTTTTTCAAGAAACATTCCACCCTTACCAAATGACCAAACTGAAGTATTTACCAAAAAGCATCAGCAGAGGGAGCCAAATTTGCAAGAGGATAAGTGCAGAGAGTAAGAACTTGTAAAAAAAATAAATGTTGATTCTTTCAGGTATCATTACATAGTGAAAAAAGATGACTTTCTGGTGTTCATAATGTCATTATTTGGTTTTTGAGTTAGGACAGGGATGTCTCCATAGGGATTTTTAAGAATGATTCAATAAAACAGTTGATTTTTTTCCACAGGCATTAAATACATGGCAAAACCAATGACTTACTTTATACTAAATTACATTAAGAAAATGAATCCTAAGCAATAATTTTTTTGAGAGCAACTTGGGTTAAGTAACTTGCCCAAGGTTACACAGCTAGTTTTTTTGTGTGGGTGTTAAGTGTCTGAGGCCGGAACCAAATTCTGGTCTTCCTGACTCCAGGGTCAGCGCTTTACTCACTGTGCCACCTAGCTGCCCTCAGCAATAATTTTTTAAGACAGTTTCTTCTCTATCAGATTTTGAATTAAGGATGAAGAAATTAGATCACTCAATTTTTTCATGGAAATCAACTAGAATATTGGGTCCTAGAGATGATTAGGGGCATTGGTAAACCTATTTTATACTTCAAGATTGACATTTTTTCAGGTAAATTTTGTATAATTTGGTGATACTGATCTGTCTCTGTTTTTCTTCATTTCAGTTAGCAGACTTGAGGAGCGAGAATCAGAGTTGAAGAAAGAATACAATGCACTACATCAAAGACACACAGAGGTAAGGCTCTAGACTTCTTTTATGCCATTATTTAAACAAAGAAATTCACCCTAGTTTATATTAAAGTTCCTTTGAAATCTAGAATAGTTTATTTTCTGGGAAACAGTTGAATCTTACAGTATTTCCAGAAAGATATTTTAACTTGTTCTTAAGTAGCTAATTAGAAATAATAAAAGTTTCCTGATTTTAAAGAGCAATGACATTTAATTCCTAAACTCTAGGAAGTCTTTGATGAAACATTTATTAACTCTTCAGTGCTCCCTGTCATCAAAGCCTGCTTAATAATAGCTGGACACTAGAAAGGGTGCATAAATTGGCTTAAAGTATTTTTCTGGAAAGCCTCCCCTTCCTTGTACTTCTTGATAGCATGATACAGTTACTCACTTTTTACTCCAGTAGTAATCTATTATGGTTCCCTTTAGAATCTCCAGATCTATATTTCTAACCTAGATTTGTCTCCTAAGCTACAGTTATTTATGCTGACATTTATAGCTAGATGTGCTCTGCCTTTTGATTTAAGATTTTTTTTTTAAACCTGTATCCCTGATCTCCCTGAAACTGCCAGTGTGACCTGACTTGTCTGTTTTTGTCAATGATGCAGGCATTCCCTCTCAGGCATCCAGGCTTGAAACCTACATGGAATCTTTGAATCTTCTCTCTCACTCAAGTGCCCACTTCTAATTTATCTGAAGCAGTGTTATAGTTAATAGAGAGCAGAACTTAGGGTCATATGACCAGGATTCAGGTCTCATTTCTGACATTTACTGATTTTGCAACCTGGAGGATAGAGTTATCTTATCTCTCAGTACTACCCACATGTAACTTTCTTAGATTCTAAGTTGCAGAACAGCAGGACCTTGGTGTTGGGTATTTTCACATTGAGATTTTGCTATAGTAATTAAATCACAGTTCCTGTGCCAAACCATCACCAATATAATTGATTACTACTAATAAATATTTCTCCTGCCCTTCACTTCCTCACCATTTGCTTTTCACCAACACAATGTAGGCCTTTAATCAGTGAATTTTTTATTTATTAGTCCTCAAAATCAGTCTGTATTTCTATCAGGACAATAGTTCATTTAATGCCCTTTAGCCTAAATTCTGTCTCCTCTCTACAAGGCTTTCAACACTCAGCTCAAGATCCACTACTTTCATGGAGCCAGAAACCTTTTACTAGATATTGTGAACTTCAGTATCCTTCCCTTCTTGTTGGGATTCTTCTACTTGGTAGCTGATCACGATAGCTTGATTTTCTGTTTATTATATGCCCCTTAGGCTTGTTTCTCCAAACAAAATGTAAGTTACTTGAGGGCCAGGATTTGCCTTTCATGTCTTGTTTCCACCAAAGGGCCTGCCATCCAGTCTGGACTTAGAGCAGGCATCAATTTGTTTGATTGAGAGAATACCCTATGTATAAATGGTTAACCATTAGAAAGCTCATAGGCCCATGTCAGAGACAGGAGAATTCAGATTTTACATAACAAATTATTGATCTTTCCCCAAGAAAAATGAAATGAAGTTAGACATTATAGCCCTGTGGAGGGAATCTCAGGAGGGATTAGGTGCCCTTCATTTAAAAGAATAGCTTTGACTTTCCAGACTTCCTTCTTGCTTATCCACTAAAACAGGTATGGGGAACCTGTGGCCTCAAGACCACATGTGGCTGTCAAGGTCCCCAAGTGTGGCTCCTTTTATTAAGGGGATTTATTCTGTGAAGTTTGGATTTAGTCAAAGAGTCACACTTGGGAACTTAGAGGACCACACGTGGCCTTGAGGCTGAAGGTTCTCCACCTCTGCCCTAAAACATCGTTGTGACTTCAATTCTTCTTCTTCCCTACCGTCTTCTGGGAGAACCAGGGGTATGGCCTCATTTTTTTTTTTTTTAGTCAAACGCTTCTTCATCACTCCCAACTCTTCCTTCCCCCACTCTGTCTCCCTCCTCACCCAATCTCTTTTGCCTTCCTTGGCAAGGTCTACCTGTCATTCTACAGGTTATTTTTTTTTAATGTGCTAATTAGTTTGTTGAACTGCTTTTTCCTCTTCTTTTTTGTAAAAAGTGGCGGGGGGAGGAATACTGGAAAATGAAGATATCAGTAAAATAGTGGAAGTTTTTTTTGGAGGGGGGGAGGCAAAGCAATTGGGTTTAAGTGACTTGGCCGAGGTCACACAGCTAGTAAGCATGTCATGTGTCTGAGTCTGGATTTGAACTTGGGTCCTCCTGACTATAGGACCAGTGCTCTATTCACTGGGCCACCTAGCTGCCCCTAAAATAGTTTTTAAAAATTGAAGGAGCCTCCAGTTTAAAAACTAGTTTGGCTGTTATCTTGCTGGCCTCCATTTTTGTAGATTTTTTCCCCTTTTTCATTAGATAGTTATTTACCAAGTTCCTACTGTGTACATAACACCCTGATTTAGATTATCAGTCCTTGTGTTTCCTCTTTCCAATGTCTTCTTCAGAGCAAAAACTTCAGCAATTTAAAAAAACATGTTTTACACACCTACACAGCATACTGTGGGGGTATTGGTCCTTCCTCTCATATTATTTTTGACATAGGAGAACTAAACACACACAGACAACTTAACACACAATAATAGGTGATCAGTGCAATAGAGAAGTTAAAAACAAAAGTTAAATGAGGCTTGGGGGAAAGGTGATTACGAAAAAAGGGTTTAGAAGTATGGGAAGAAAACACCAAGTAAGGCTTTGGGGAGGGGGTTACAGTTGAACTGGGTTTTAATGGATGGGTAGGAACTTGGCAGGTAAGGGAAGGGAAAGCATTCCAGACATAGGAAATAGCTAGAACAAAGGCACAAAGACAGGAAAGGAGAGGGTTTGCAAACTACGATGTACATAATAAAGTACATCATAGAGGGAAGTAATATGAAATCTCTGCAAAAGCATGATGGTGCTGGGTCAAAAAACTGAGGAACAGAGGGAGGGCTTTTCAGAGTAGGAAAGAGTTAGCACAAAAAAAGGTGTGGGAGGAGCTACTTATGTGTTTTTGAGTAGAGGAGTAAAATGATTAGATATATGATCAGGATTCCCTTAAATAGTAAGCCAGTACATACATGTGAAATGACTTGATAGAAATAAGTAAGTACAAAAGAAAGGTGGGTTTTCTTGGAAAGATAATAGGTCTATTTTGAAAATGTTGAATTTGAAATACCTATGAGATATTCTGGTTGAAATAGTCAATAAGGACTTTAGCATGACCAATAGATGGGAGTAGACATTTTTTTTTTCCTAGACCTCACTAACTCCCAAAAACTCTCCTCAAAGAAGAGTTATGCATCACAGGAAAATTAATTACAACTATTTCTACAGGGCAAGATTATCAAAGAAACCATACAAGGTAACAAGTCTTATGAATTAATAACAGAGAATGCTAGTCTCTAGCACCTCCTACTTCCCACTAGTCCCAATTCTCCACATCTACTGGCCTGCTCTCTGGGATCCAGCATTTTCTTTACTGCTACTACAGACTTTGTCATTTGT
>NW_027187335.1:9774548-9851767 GCF_028583685.1 Petaurus breviceps papuanus
CCCCCACTGTTTTGTGACAATGCACCAGACTTCTATTCTTGCCCAGCCACTTGTGGGAGAGGAAGAGCTATAGGAAGGAGGGGGTCTTAACTTTTCCAATGGCAGCTTTTAGCCAGAGAATTAAGGAACAAAGGAAAGTGGGTCACAGTGCTAGCATATATGTATGGGGGACTGTACCAGGCCTGAAGGAAAAAAGACCATTCCTTTCCCTCCAGAAACCTCTTGAGGCAGATACTGAGGACAGTGAAAAGTAAATTCTCTGAGTGGGAAGAAACTGAGAAATCGTTGAGATATAGTCACCAGGATACTTGCCTTTAGTGGAGGAGGAGTCAGAAATTGAGTGACAGAGGATTATAAGGGAGTAAAAAATTAAAAAACTTAAAGCATCAGAGGTCTTGGGAGGAAGAAAACTGAGCTGAAAAACCTGAAACACAAGCAGAGAGACTTCCAGGTCATGTGAGTAACAAGATAGAGGACTATATATTTTCTTTGATCCTTGTGACCTCTTAACTTCTCTCAAACAGAAATTCTGTGTTTTCAAAGATAAGGCAGCTTCAACTGGCTTCATGTCCTAGGATACCCAGAATCCAAAAAAAGGTTAAAAAAAAATCCCTTTCTTTCCTAACCCCTCCCCCCCCAAAAAAAAACCCTTACCCATTAACTGACAGTCATTAACCTTGAGCTTACTTGGCATCCTTCCCCAACCTCCCATACTACTGGCGGTGAGACCACACCAGCAGACCCAAGGGCATGACACAGACTTAGAAACCATCATCAAGAACCTGATCCCTCCTCTCTTCTTTGCAGAGTCATCTCTATGACTCCCTGGCCCTAGGCTGTGGAAATTTGCCCTGGCTGTGAGGGACAGCATGGTTGTAACCATTCAGGAAAAGAAGCCTGCCAGGGACCACAGTCCCATAGAGCCACTGCTGCAAGTGCTGCAAAGATCTGAACAGTAGGTACTAGGGCAGATAACCCTATAATACCATTAGAGCCAGTGCCAGAGTAGATAACCATATAGCACTAATGCTACAATTCTCTAAACTGCTCATACCAGGTCAAAGAACTAAAGAACAGAGGGAACAGGAAAGGACACAACATGGTGTGTATGAGGAATACACTTTATTAAACCTGATGGAAAAAACACAGCATCTGACTAGGGTCAGTTCTGACCACCCAAAAGTTGTTTGGGGCAGAGACCCATGAATTGAGCTGGTTGAACCATGAATTGCCCAGTGTGGAAGGAAATTAAGATACTTAGAAATCTAGCTCCTAAGGAAACCACAGTCAGAAGGGAAGGAGTCAGAAAATGAGCAAAAGGGAAAAAAAATGGAATGGGGGGGAATGAAATTTTCAAAGATTTAGGTGAGAAAACTCAAAGTCCTTGAATATAAGCAGATAAATCAATAGGGAAAACAGTAGCAACAGCAGGAAAGATAGCCTCTAGATCTAGTGAGTCATTTATGAATAAATTATTATAAAACAAAAGAAAATGATTAATCTCTTAATGAGATGGATGGCTTTGTGAAATGTAAGTAGAATAACATGGAACCACAGCACACTGTTCTTGAGTAATTCAAAAGAGAAATGAGAATTAAGAAAACAGAATTTGTGACCTACAAAGCAAAAATAATGGGCACAATCCCTGGGGCAGCTGGCACCTGGAGTAGAAGAACATGGACTGAGAAAGGAGAGATTTTGAAGAAAATGGGGGGAAAAAGGTAACCAGGGAAGAGTATAGATTAATAGCAGACTGCATAATCAGGAAAATGATAGGGGAGAGTCTCTACCATGGGGCATTGTCCTCTCTGACTCCTGCAATAATTGGCATTGTTTTGGGAATGAGGCACAATGGAAAAAATTAATTCACAGGGCATAAATCTACAAGTCAGTGGCAGAAACCATCTAGAGTAGAAACCCTAGAATTAATACCTTAAGAGATTTTATGAGGAATACAGAGAAAAGAAAGAGAATAATAATTATATGGGTCAAGAATGGGATGGATAATGAAGAGAGTAAGAGAAATCCTTTTTGGAAAGGGTTACAAAAAATGAAATTTGAAAAACTAGTAGAAGGGAAGGATAGGATGTAAGATCTACTTAACTGAAAGGAAAAAAAGACAAAGAATTCTATAACCATATAAAAATTGGAGAGAAAAAAGGAACTAATAAACTAAACCCCAAAGGACAAGAGGTAACAAATGAGTGGAAGGATCAGGGTGAAAAGAGAGCCGGTTGGAAGAAGATCACTTTAAATAAAGATTAAAGTAAATAATTGAAGGAACATCGTACTGTGTGTATAGCAAAAAGAGGGGAACAATCATAAAGTGAAAAAAAAAACAACCCAATATTAGAGGAAGATGGAAGAAAACATAGACCTCTAATTCTCCTAACTTTAAATGTGAATGGATTAAACAGTTTAACAAAACAAAACTGACAGATTGGGTAAGAAAACAAAACTCTATGATCTGTTGCTTACAAGAAACCTACCTAAAAAAAATAGACATGCAAAATAAAACTGAGGGATGGAAATTTTTCTTTTTTACTGTGTATGAAGTGAATACAAAAAAGCAGAATTTGCATTCTTGCTGAAAAAGTAAAAACAAACCTTCAGATAGTAAAAAGGAATAAGCAAGGAAACCATATTATGCTGAAAGAAACCACAAACATGGGGTGGCCAGGTAGCACAGCGAGTAAGAGCACAGGCTCCAGAGTTGGGATGACCTGGAATCGAATCTGGGCTCAGACACTTAGCACCCACCCAGAAACACCTGGCCGTGTAACCTTGAGCAAGTTACTTAACCCCAATTGCTTAGGGGCAGCCAGGTGGCTCAGTGAGTAAGAGCACCGGCCCCAGAGTTGGGATGACCTGGGATCGAATCCGGGCTCTGATACTTAACACCACACCCAGAAATAACTGGCCGTGTAACCTTGAGCAAGTTACTTAACCCCGATTGCTTTAAAAAAAAAAAGAAACAATAAACCAATATCAGCAATAAATACATGCTTCTAATATCTTAATATCCAATTTTGTAAAGGAAATATCTGAGCTACAAGAAGACATAGACAGCAACATAATAGTGACGGGAAACTTCAATATCCCTTTCTGAGTTTTGGGTAAGTCTGATAGAAAGATAAACAAAAGGGAAAATGTGGAACTGAACAAATTCCTGGAGAAACTAGAGTTAAAAGACTCATGACATTTTCTAAATGGGACCACAAAAGAATACATATTTCTCTGGACTGCAAATTACTTTAACAAAAATTCAGCATATACTAGGGCACATTGATATTGTAAGGAAATATAAAAAAGAACAAATAGTTAATATATCCTTTACAGACCAAAATGGAAAATTGGAATCTATCATTTGCATAGAGATGGAGATAAAACATGAGAGCTGATAAAATTACTAAGAGAGAGCATATAAAAAGAGAAGTGAATGATGACCAGAACAGAGCCTTGCATTATACTTCTAGTTATGGGGCAGTATTTGGATAGTGATTCAGTAAAGGAGACAGAATAGTTAGACAGGCAATAGGATAACCAAGGGAGAAACAGTGTCATGAAAATCCAGAAGGAAAAGATTGTCCAGGAGAAGAGGATGATCAACAGATTCATAGGCTGCAGAGTGATCGAGAATCATGTGAGTTGAGGAAATGCCATAAGATTTGGCAAGAGATGACTGGTAACTTCAGAAAGAAATTTCAATTGAATGAGGTTGCAAGTTAGATTTCAAGGGGTCAAAAGTGAGTGGGAGGTAAGAGACTAGAGGCTAGAGTGAATGAAGACAGATTTTAGAAGAGTTTGGCTGTGAAAGGAAGGAGAGATGTAGGACAACACTTTTGGGGGATTGGTAGAGTCAAGAGGATTTTTTAAAAGGTAGGAGAGGTCTGGGTATGATGATATAGACAGCTGGGAAGGATTCAGGAGAAAGGAAAGGATTAAAAATTAAAGAGAAAGAGAGTAGGCTTCAAATCTCTTAAAGATTTTTTTTTCTGTTAATTGCCAGGTTCCTGAATATCAAAGATTTTGCTTTGGTAAATTACATTTCAGACATAGACACCATCCTTAATATCTCACTCTTCCTCTTCCTCCCCAGATTTACTAAGAAATCATCTTAGACCCATTCTGTAGTATCCTCATCCATGGTTGTGATACTTTCTTCCTGGGATATAAGGGCATTCAGCTGATTTAGTCCTGATAAAATGGCATGCTCTTTTAGAAAATCTTTCCTTTTTTAGGCATGTATGAATCCAAGTGAGCAAAGATCAAAAGCTATAAGCAGTGTATACAATTTTAAAATTGTAAATATTTGTGTTACAGGTTATTTTATATGATTATTCATAGCAAGAATGTGAACACATTCTTATTTGTTTTTTCCTCACTTTTACTGTTCTTTTTAAATAATTAATCACTTTATTCTTAGTTTTCAACATTCACTTCCATCAGATTTTGAGTTTTAAATTTTTTCCACTTCCATCTCCTCCCCCCTTCCCAAGATAGCATGCAGTTTTATATAGGCTCTACTTATACATTCATATTAAATATTTTCACATTAGTCATGATGTAAAGAAGGATTAGAACTGATAGGAGGAACCCCAAGAAAGAAGAAACAAAACAACAAAAGAAAAGGAGAACAAATAGTATACTTCATCTGCATTCAGATTCTAAAGTTCTTTCTCTGGATATGGATAGCATTTTCCATCATGATTCTTTTGGAATTGTCTTAGATCCTTGCATTGCTGAGAAGAGCAAAGCCTGTTAAAGTTAGTCATCGCACTATGTGGCTGTTCCTCTGCACAGAGTTCTTCTGGTTCTGCTCATTTCACTCAGCATCAGTTCATATGTCTTTCCAGGTTTTTCTGAAGTCAATCTGCTCATTATTTCTTATAGCACAGTAGAATTCCATTATATTCATATACCACAACTTTTTCAGCCCTTTTGCCTATTTTCATGAAAGTTCCATTTTGACTTCTTAAAGCAGTTGGAATATCATCTACTTACCTTCCAGTTTTGTAAAACCTATCAAGTTTTTCAGTGATCTCTTTCTCTGTTCCTTGCTTCACCCCTTTATCTTGTCCCCCCCCCTTCATGACTTCTCAAAGATCACTAGTAATGGTTCTATGATTCTACCTGCTAACAGCAATAACTTGCAATAATAATTTTTCTTTATTTGGGTACCTGAACCTATTTAAAGAGCATAAGGTTTTGCTTTTTAAAGAAAATATTATCTTCTTGACTATTTTGACTTTTTCTGTTTAGCAATTAAAGTTCTTCAAAAACTTTACCCCCCGCCTACCTATCCATTCTTATACTCTACAGTTCATATACTGGCCTCCTTACTGTCCCTCACAGAGGATGTTCCATGTTCCATTTTTATTGTATTAACTGTACTCCATATTTGGAGTGAACTCTTTCTTCACCTTTACCTCCTTGAATCCCTCCTTTCCTCCATAACTTAGCTTATGTACTACCTTCTACACGGACCCTTTCCTGTTCCCCCTACTACTAGTGACCTTCCTCCCCAAATTACTGTTGTATATTCTATATTTATGTATATACATACAGTCTACTCCATAAGAATATAAACTCTTTGAGGGCAGGCACTGTTTTGGTTTTGTCTTTGTATCTACAGGTTTTAATATAGTACCTGGCACATATTAGGCATTTAATAAATGTTTGCTGCTTTTTTGATTGATTCATTGTTCTTACTAGTGCTTGTTCTACTCTTTACATTTTGAGAATTCTTCATGGAAATGTCCTGTAAATAGTTGGAATTATGTAACTGGAACTCTGATGAGAAGACAGAGATTAGAATGTTTTAGACTTGTATACAAGAAGTCTTACTCCAGAAAGTCCTGTTCTGTTGCCTCATTGTGGCATGGAGATAACCTTATGTTACTGGGGACAATGTAAGTGGAGTGGATTCTCTGGCAGGTTCTACTGTCCTGGAAGGCTTTGAGTATGGCCTTGGCAGCAGACTGAGTATGCTTTTCAAGAACTAGCCTTGCTAAGTAATAAGTCTCAACATCATATAGGCTGGCTGTTTTTTGGTGACAAATTTCTTGGCTATGGCAGTCCAAAAACAAAATTATGAAATGGTCTTCAGTCAGCATATTTGTCCCCTTTTGCTTCAGTTGTCAGAGCCAAAGATGTGGAAAAGGGTTCAGAGGGTGCTAAGAATTAAAAAATTTTAGATTGTAAACTTTTATTTTTGACCCTCTAAATGGGGAATCTTGGTCCAATAAACAAGTGGACATACTGCTAGAGGAACTGAGTCATATCAGTCTTGACATTTTTGTTATGAATGAAACCAGAAGAAAGAAAGATGTTGCAGCTAAATGAAAGGATAGATCACATATGTCCTTGGAAACACAAAGAAAGGAGTTGGTTGATTTAGTTTTATCATGTCTAAAGGCAGCAAAGAACATTATATAATGTGATGTGCAGTCATCTTGTTTTGCTTTGTTGATGATATGATAGATATTTTGTAGAAAGACCACCATGAAGATAGTTGCAGCTTATTCACCAGTATCAGATGCTTAGGATAGAAATAGAAAAGGTAATGAAGAACTTATAAAACCTCCAGATTAAATCCATAGACACGTTGATATTTGATGATACCAGTCAAGTTGGGGAAAAAAATGAGAAAGATGAGAAAAACATGTGAGAAAAAGGAAGAAAGATGAAAGAGGCTAAAAATTTATAGATTACAAAGAAGTCTCACATCTTTATATCATGAACACAATTTGTGAAAAGAATTGATAGGCCCTGGAAATTCAAGTACCAAATAGTTCACACACAAAAAATGAATTTAGATTGCATTGTTGACAGCCAGGAAAAACTTGTTATTGTCATCATGGGAGTCATCCCTCAATCAGTTAACAGCATACAATCAGACCATTATCTTCTTAGAACAAAGACCAGACTTAGTAAAAAGCAAGAAGAAAGAATAATATTGAGAAAAAGATGGTATATCATTGATACAGCTCAATCCTGAATTGTTTAAGCAAGTAATCAGCAAAGGGAAATGGGAAATGGACATTAGAAATGACATGAATAATGATCATAATAATTTTATACAGAAATTTAGCCATTACAAATCTATTGTTACAATTAAGAAAATGAAAAGAACCCAATAAATACCTTACTCGGCCAGCATTTGACTTGCTGTGTGGAAAGAGATGGCTGTCAAAGACAACAATAGGTGAGAGTATAAACTTATTTTTAAAATCTTTCAATTATGAACAGTATTATCTCATAAAGGAGACAGAAACAGTACAGGGTAGAACCAATTTAAAGAAAACTTGATGTGACATATACATAAGTAGAGTTATCCTAAGGGTGAACCTATGGATCAAAACAAGAAGAACGGAAGAAAAATGAAAAAGATTCAGAAAAATTATCATGACAAACTTTTTTTTCACCGTGAAGGTCAGTAGAACCACTGCATTTGGAACCTAATATTGCAATTACAGATACATTTATCTGGGAAGTAGAAATAGCACTAAAAAGAACAAAGATAGGAAAAATAGCCAGCTTATAACCAATATTATACTGATAGATATACCTTGCTGGAGGATAGAGCCATGAGAATTCTTAGGGATTGATGTGATATCCAATACATAATTGAAGACTTCTTTTATAAAGATATTAGTAAGGGACAACTAATTTTTTTTTTAAGCAATTGGGGATAAGTAACTTGCTAAAGGTTACATGGCCAGTTATTTCTGGGATCGGATTCGATCCCAGATCGTCCCGACTCTGGGGCCGGTGCTCTTACTCACCTGGCTGCCCCTGGGACAATTAATTTTTCACAAATGATATTCAATAATGCCATTTTGCAGTTGACCAAAAAATGTATAGAATGTAAGATCTTATGTATAATAAGATTGTTAACTATGAAAAAGCATTTGCTTTGGTAGAGTCAATGTTAAAAAAATCTATGTTAAAAGTTCTTCTTGGGGCAGCCAGGTAGCACAGCGAGTAAGAGCACCGGCTCCAGTGTTGGGATGACCTGGAGATCGAATCCCGGACTCAGACACTCAGCACCACACCCAGAAATAACTAGCCGTGTAACCTTGAGCAAGTTACTTAACCCTGATTGCAAAAAAAAAAAAAGTTCTTCCAATAAAATGCCTTTTATCCATACATCAAAATCATTCAAGATTTTTTTTAAATTTGGGGTTTTTTTTGCTTTTTGGAGGGGGGAAAGCAGGGCAATTGGGGTTAAGTGACTTGCCCAAGGTCACACGACTAGTAAGTGTTAAGTGTCTAAGATTTGAACTCTGGTCCTCCTGACTCCAGGGCCATTGCTCTATTCACTGCGCTACTTAGCCGCCCCCAAGATTTTCTTTTTTTTTGCTTTTTGGAGGGCAATTGGGGTTGTGACTTGCCCAAAGTCACATGGCTAGTAAGTGTGTCAGGTGTTTGAGGTCACATTTGAACTCAAGTCCTGTTGACTCTAGAGCCAGTGCTCTATTCACTGTGCCACCTAGCTGCCCTGCCCCCAAGATTTCTTGAAAGACATATCAGATGTAAGCTTGTGCAGTGATCCTCTGATTAAAAAAAAAAGAGAAGCATAAAACAGCTAGATATATGCTTACCAAAGGTATCCACCATAATAATGGAGATCTTACACAGATTCCAAGTTGAAGAGCATTTCTCAGTGGATGATGAGGTTTTCCAGATAATCAGTTTTCGGATGACATTATTGCATCAAGTCTGTGATCGTTACAGAGCCTCTTAGAAGAGATTTGTGACCATTCTAGAAGTCAGGATGGCCTGACCATCCATATAGGGAAGATCAAATGGATTAAGAATATCTATTTCCCACATTACCGACATGCATTTGGATTGAAAACCTATAAAACTCATAATCAAACAGTCTCCAGATAATTAAGAATGATTATTATCAGGCAGCAATGGAGAAGCACAAATGGGTGTGAACAGCTACAACATATAATGAATGAGGAACTTTGAAGCACAGAAATAAAAGTTGTTGCCAAGGAATAGAAGATGATGAGTAGAATGCCAGAGTGATGCACTGATGTCCTTGTAACATCAGGAGATCCCAAGGAAGGACTTTAGGATATTAGATGAAACCTCTAGCAAACTCATGAAGTACATGAATAAGAGCTGCATTGAATGAGTAGGAATTAATAGGTTATGAAATGCATTATTAGAGGGCTTTCCCAAATTGATGATGTGACAGATTTGTTTGATAATTAAGTTCGTAAGTAGATGAGTTCTTGTAAAGGATGGCTATGAAGATAACAAGAGAGTTCTAGGTTACCATTCCACCATACCAGGGCACAAGGAACCAATGAGAAACATGAGGAGACCCTTGGTATCAGTGACTTGTTTGAGTGGTTGATGATGTGTGGCTAGGTGAGCATTCACAGTTGGACTGTGAAGAAGGTTCAAGTCTTGGCCTTTTTTTTTTTTTTTGTCTAGGAGCAAGTTTCTTTATCTGAGGGATTTTGAACTAAATGATCTCTTAATTTTCCTTTCAGCTCTTAACATAGTGTGAATAAAATACTGTGAAGTTTTCTTGCAAGGTGAAGAATTCTTTTATAAAGCAAACAATCATCCCTTAATTTACTGTTAGTGAAAATAATAGCTCAAATTTATATGACACCATAAGGTTTACAGAAAACTTCATATATCTTAGCTCATTTGAATTCTCACAACAATTTGTGGGTAGTAATTTTTTTATCCTTATTTTACATATAAAGAGACTGACGCTGACTATAACTTTAAGTGAGACAGTCACTTCACCTCCTTGGGTCTCGTTTTCCTTATTAGTAAAATGAGAGGCTGGATTAGGAGAGGTCTGATGCCCTATTCCACTCTTAATTTATCTTCCTTTGAGGCTTAGAACGTTAAGTACTTTTCGTAGAAAGACACATGTAGTAAATAGATATTAGGATTTGAACTCAGGACTGCTTAACTTGAATTCAGGATTTCACTTTTTGGGTAAGTTTTCAGTATAACCACATTTATTTCAGGGAAGATGACTGCATGAGAGCTTACATCTAAATACAGTTTCTTTTTATCTCAAAACTACAAGAAATGCTTCAAATAAAGTAAAAGAATGACAGCAGAAAAAAGGAAGAAATCTTCAGAAGGAAAATTCCATGGAAAAACCAGCAGAGAAAGTGAAGAAATGAGTAGAAATGTAAGGGAGCTCGAAACGTACAGTGAAGAAATACTATGGCATTGAAGAATGAAAGAAGTTACTGGAAGTTCTATAATTATTGCAACTATTACCCCAGAAAAAGAAAATGGAACAGGAAAGACAAGGACAAGTAAACAAGCATTCATTAAACTTCAGTGCTTTATGTCATTTAATCCTTATAACAATCCTAGGAGTCAGGTGCTTTTATTGTCCTTGTTTAAAGTTGAGGAAACTGAGACAGAGATTAAGTAACTTGTCTGGGGTTATACAGCTAGTTAGTACCTGAGGCAGGATTTAAATTCAGATGTGCCACTTAACTGACAGTATTAGCAGATGGGGGAATTAGAAAGGCCTGCTGTAGTGGATGGGGTTTGAACTGTTTCAAAGGAAGCCAGGGAAACTAAGAAGCAGAGGTAAAGGGGCAGACTATTCTAAGCTTGGGGGACAGCTTGTGCAAAGGAACAGAACTGGGGGTGGAGTGAATGTGCATGAACGAGCAAGTAGGGCAAACTATATGGATCATAGAGTGCATGGGAAAGAAGATTTAGAAGGTAGAGATGCGCCATGTCATAAAGAGCTTTAAATACCAAAGAGACTATTTCTTACTTGATTCTAAAGGTTTTTGGGAGCCACTAGAACTCCTTACACACAAGGGTGACATAGTGAGACCTATACCGTAGAAAAATCACCTTAGTAACCAAGTGGAGGTTGGGGAGTGGGGAGAGACTTGAGGTAGGGAGACTAATTAGAAAGCCATTTCAGTAGTCCAAGCAAGAAGTGATAAAGGCCTAAATCAGGACTGTATGAGTGGAGAAAAGGAGATGTATGTGGAACTTGTGAAGGTAGAAACAAGATTTGGCAATAGACTGGACCTGTGGGATGAGTTAGAAGGAAAAGTTGAGGATGACATTAAGGTTTATCTTCAAGCATTGGGTGACTGCAAGGTTAGTAGTATCAGTAACTACTAGGGAAGTTTTGAAGTGGGGGCACATTTGAAGGAAAAGATGAATTCTATTTTGGGCATGTTGAGCTCTAGGTGCCTCTGGGATAGACATTTTGAGATGTTCAAAAGAGGCCATTGGTGATGCATGACAGTATTTCAGGATACAGAAAAAAGATAGATGACCAATCTAGGAGTCATCTGCATAGAGATGATAGTTGAATTTATGGGAGTTCATGAGATTGCCAAGTGAGAATAGTATGGAACAAAAAGAAAAGGAACCCAGGAGAGAGATTTTGGGGGCACTTATTGTTGGTGAGTGTGATGGCTACAGAACCACCAAAGGAAATTGGAAAAGAGTGTTTGGACAGATAGGAGAACCAGAAAAGATCATATAATGAAAACTTAGAGAAAAAGAACCTATCCAGGATATCTCCTGTGAGATTGGATTAGCCTGAGTACTCACCTTTTGCCCCTTTGATTGGAGGGTGGAACAAAGAACTCTTCCTAAAGCCTCCATTTAAAGAGAGTTCCCAGACCAGTCATCTCTTCAATTTCCATAGCCCTCAGACTGTCCTCTTATCTCCCTCCACTTTCCCTGCCCTGCCCCCCCCTCCCCCTCCAGCTTCCTTATGTATGTTGTCTTCCCACATTAGATTTTAAGTTCCTTGAGTTCAGGAGTTGTCTTTTATTTTTTCTATTTGTATTTTTCAGAGTTTAGTGGAGGGCCTGGCACATAGAAGTGCTTAATAGATGTTTATTGACTGACAAGGTGATTGGTAATCTCAAATGTTTAAGACAGGTTAAGAATGAGAATTGAGAACAGAGCCCTTCACATTTAGCAATTAAGAGAGAGTTGGTAAAATTTGGAGAGGGAAACTTAATTTGAGCAATGATGTAAGTCAGGTTACAAAGACTGCCCCCTCCTTGGAAGTCTCAGAGAATTGCTGAATGGCTCCTTCTGAGTATCTTTAATGTGAATTCCTTTCAGGTGTTTGTTGGACTTGACATGACTGTTGACATCTCTTCCAGCTCTCAAATCCTGTGATTCTGATAATTTGGAAGCCAAGCTGGATACACTGTTGCGAACTATTTATTCAAAATGAGACCTGGGACCAACTATCTGAAAAGGATATTTTGGAATTCCCCATTTTTCAGTTGCTTTTGGTTAAAGTTTCAGAAAGGAGCTTTTCTGATTTCAGAAATGAGTAGCTGAGAACTTTGCTGTTATAATTGTAGAGAGTCTTCTCTCTGCATCTAAGATGTGTGGTTTGGGAAACTTGCCCTTATCATCTTCACTTGTTTGACTCCTTAGCTCCCTTCAAGGTTCAGCATAAGATCTATCTCCTTCCAGAGACCTCATCTAATTTTCTCAGGAATTTTTATGTAGTCTTTATTTCCGTACCTGGGGACATGTAACACATAACCTCCTTGAAAGAAGAGGCTGTCCCCGTTTCATTTTCCTGTCTCTAGTGCTTATCAGTGACCAGCACAGAGGCAACTGACAAATGCTTACTGTATGCTTGACTACTATATTTATAGAAAATAAATATTAAGGATGAGGAATCAAGAAGGAATTTCTTGCCTCTTTTTAAATAAAGAACATCCAGTTTTACTATTTAAATTCATCTATGAGGCTTAGAAATGGTTGACTATTAATTGACTGCTTGACATAGTCAACTAACAGTTGACAGAGTTGAATTTGCTAAGAGTTGGCTTTATTTTTAAAATTCGATTTATTTCTTATCCATTCAAGCTCTGAATAACAACCCTTAATCATTATATTGGTTGATGTGTTGACTGTTATAGATAACAGTGTATTTTGGTGATGATGGGACAGGAGTACCATAGTAGAGTTAGATGGAAATAGTTGCAACTTTTACCCAGTTTAAAATCAGACATATATTATAACCCATTTCCTTATGCTTTCAGAAGGTTTTAGTAGTTTTTCTATTTAAAAGAAAATGGTTAAATTTCTTCTAAGATTTGCTGGACACAGAGTCTCCAACAAACCCTTGTGACCATAAACACTGCCTTTAGATAGTATAGAAGGCAACTTTTCACTGTAACCCTCAAATACTGTAATTATTTTATAATATTTTCAATGTATTTTAAAGCATTGAATGCCTTCCCTCTTATTCCCTTTAGTTCTCCGCCGCACCCCTTTTACTGTGTGTCTTCTTGTAAGTGTTCTCTATTTAGAAATAGCATGAAGGATTTTTTGATAATTTTTGTGCTGCTTTTTGACCTGTCAATAAAATAAGGGTGTTAACTGTTACTGGTTCAGAAGAAAAATGTAATTTGATCAGTTAAATTGTACTGGATAAAAGTAATTTTCACATCTCTTAAATAACACTTCTTTAGTAAAGATATGTTATTTTTTTGATAATTAAAAAAAATTGGTTCATTTTTATTTTCTTCAGCCATAAAGTTTTCTTTCAGTATAGTCAAAGATTTTGTGTATGTTGATAAATTATTTATAGCTGTGTCTACATTTACATCTTCTCCTCCAAATAAGTAAGGATATAGTAAATATTCTGCTTCTAAGAATCTACCCAGAGTTTCCAAATAATTTTTCTACCTTTTTAAGTCCCTTATAATATAAAACATATAATAATATGTAACTGCCTGCTGCCTACACAAACATTCTCACATGAACTTAGATTCATGAAACACTCTTTTTTATCTAACACTTTTCAGTATGAGGCTTCTAGATTCTAATTTTTTTAATGTGTATTTGAAATATATGTTGAATTATGTGCATTTTACTTTTGTCTTTAAGTTAAAATTTGGAGATTATTTTAAAAAATCATACTGGGTACTTCATGTTCCCTTAGAAATCACCACGCATGTTTTAAGGTTCCAGACAATATCATTCAAGGTACAGTTTCCTAAAATTTAATCCTTGACCTGAGAGGTCAGGGAGACGAGTGTATTCCATAAAATCACCTGAAGTTAACATAAAAGCAATATAGATGAGAAGTGTGTTTCATCCCTACTGTTATTTAGTATCTTAATGGAATTTTTTCATTTCAGAATTGGAAGTAAAAAATTTTCATTTTCCACAAAACCAAGTTAAAACTACATAGAGTAATTCTCTGTGCATACTGAATTAGAAATGGTTTTTACACTTCCATACTTTTGGCTGATTGGTGAAAAATCACATCAAGACATTGGCTCGTTTCAAGTTTCACATATGTTTATTTAATTTTTTTTCTTTATTTACATTATGGATTTCCAAAAATGTAAGTTTCTGCTTTTAACCAGGGACCTTTCATTTTTCCTCTCATTCTTATTTTCCTGAACTACTTATCCAGGACTAGTTGTCGTAGTGATAACATTTAAACAGTTATGAAAAGTATTTTGATATGTTAAAGATGTTGGTTTCACTAAGTGCCATTCCTAAACTTATGTCTTTCTAAAATCCTTTTGCATGTCACTGAGTAGTCCTCAGATGTAAAGATATAAATATGAAACTTGTATAGAAGTATATCTTTTAATTCTGAGTAATGTTCATTTTAATTCATGTTTTTCCTTCTTTTTTTTTAAATAGATGATCCATAATTATATGGAACACTTAGAAAAAACAAAACTTCATCAGCTATCAGGGAGTGATCAACTAGAATCCACAACTCATAGTAGAATTAGGTAAGCTTTGTTATATATTTTGCCTTGAAAACGGGCAAAAAAATCTATTTATTTCTGTGTTGCTGTGTTCTTCAATCCTAGAACAACAGTCAGGCTGATTTAGAAAGTTCTGTTCTATGCTTGGAATGTTGTGGGAGAGAATAGAGTAGAAAAGAATGGAAGCAGCCTTGACTATTTAAAAGGCCAAATCAGGAGATAGCCAGATAGGCAGCTTGGAGATATTTGTATGTTTTAAAAAAAGAAATTGATAAAAGATTTTTGTTTTGGGAATTTTGGGGGTTTTCAATTAGTCTCAGAGTTTGTGGGAGTTTGAAAATAACTTTCATTTCTGCCGTTGTGTTTAGTCTAATTTTTGTTGCCAGGGTACGGGTTTGAAAGGGTTATTAGCTGGGTGTCTATTTGATGTAGAATTGTGAATAAATTATGTAGATGAGCAGGCTTTGTGACCAATGAGCTAAACGTGGACAATTCGTGGAGGGGGAAAAACAGTTAATAAGCTGGCTCTCTCGAGGCTGCTGCACAGATGCTAAGAGCGGCAGCTCTATGGTTGTGAGGTGGGGAGAGTAGGGTGATGTCATTGATTGGGAGTCGCTGCTGCTGCTGCCGCTGCCGCTGCCTCTGCCTCCGCCGCTGCCGCCGCTGCTGCAGAACCCAGTGGAGAGCTGCTGATGGCATTGTTTTTGTGGCCGTGGCCGCTGAATGACAAACTTGCGCTGCAAAGACCCCCCCGTGGCCCCTGTTCTGTAGCCTCTTCGCTCCTCTCAGCGGCGGGTCACCATGCCCGCACAGCGCCATGAGTCCTGGATGCATGCTGCTATTTGTGTTTGGCTTCGTTGGCGGGGCGGTGGTCATTAATTCAGCTATCTTGGTGTCTCTCTCTGTTCTGCTTCTTGTGCACTTTTCTATTTCTACCGGTGTGCCAGCTCTGACGCAGAACCTGCCCAGGATACTCAGGTACTCCCCTCCTCCCGCTGCTGCTCCTCTGCCACCCGCCTTCCCAGGGCATCTTTCCCTGCCTCCCTACCTCCGTCCTTCCTCCACTGGTCCCTAGCTCTGGAGGCAGCGGCAGCGGCAGCGGCAGCAGCAGTAACAGTAGCAGCAGGGCTCCCCTACCCCATCCCCCTTCCTGCTCGCTGCTCTCTGCTGTATTCCTTAGCTTGCAGAATGAAACAATGGGGGATGGCCCGAAGCTAGGCGCTCTGATTGTGGTTAAAGTAATTTTGGAGCTGGGACCCGGGGAGAAAAAGCTTTGTGTGGGCAACCAGAGGGCAGAAGAAGTAATGTTCACTTTGGGCTTAAACGTGAGTACAAGGAAAGCGTGGTCTTGGAAGCTGGATTATGGCAAAGTGAATGAATAAGAGAACAGTTATGGAGCCCGTCAACCCAAGTTTATTCTGTCTCTCATTAAGCACCTAAGCTTTTAGATAATAGATTTTGAAATTTATAATTGTATTTTGTAATTATTTAGGGAAATTCTTCTATCATTGGGCTCATTATTTTCATATTACAATTTCTGGTGACCAGCAAATTAATTCTTTTCCTCGAAAAAGAGACTTTTAAACCTAATGGATTTTGAAATATTTTTGGACAGCGAGCTCATTTTTTTCATTATTTAGGCATTAAAGCTGTGAACGCTTTATAAAGCCTATTCACTATTGTTTTGTCAGATGTTATCCTTTCTTTTCTTTGTAGAGACTTGGGTGGCAAATGTCCATGCTTGTTGGGGGGTGGGGGTGGCGTGGAAACACGGCATTTGTTAATCTCTTTACTTTGGCTGCTATTCATTCTGTTAGTACAGAGCAAGAACCACTGTCTACCTTTTAGCTATTTAAAAAGAAAAGCTCCAGTAAAGTTAAAAAAATTAACTTCCCTTCCCTTGTTTTGCTCTGGACAACTTTAATAGTTAAAATTTTGTTCTTTCAAACAAAAGAAAAGTTTACGGAAAGTATCCTAACAGTGAATTTAATACATTTAAAAAGAAATACTAAGAAGTACCATTTCATTTAAAGGTACTTGTGATTATATGTTCATAGATTAAATTATTCAATATCTTAAAACCTAGAATTTATGTTTATAAGTCATGGTGGTGATATTTAGTTCTTTGTTTCACATTGATGTTAAGATTTTATAGAACATTGTTTATGAAACTAAAGACTCTTAGCCCATGAATAGAAACTTGTTTCATATTTGCCGTATTTTAAAACCTCCTACTTAACCTCTCAACTATGTCTATATAAACTCTTAGAAAACACACTGAATATTAATTACATGAGTTACTTTTGTATTTTAGGTTTTTAACATTCTGTAGACAAAAGCTACTTTTTAAAACTTAATTCAGTTGAATAAAAAAGTTACTGATCAGTACTTGGTCCCTAGTAAAATTTTAGACTCATTTGACTTTTGAAGTAGTCCTCTTGTAATTCATATATATTAAGGACTGGGAGTAGCTGGCTTAACTATAGATACAAGAGTTGCTTGTTATTGATTACTCATCATAATAAAAGTCTGTATTATTATTATTGGCCACATGATAGGAGAAATAGCATTGTACGAAGACTCAGAAGTTCTGGGTTTTAAGTCTTAACTCTCACTGGCCATGTGACAATGGGGAAGCCATTTAACCCTTTACCTCACTTTCTTCATCTGTAAAATGGTGTTAATAATGCCTTTATTTCTCAAGTGATTGTTGTGATGGACAAATGAGACAATGTGAAGATGTTTGGAAAAGTAAAATGTTGCATAAGCAAAAAGTAGTAGTATAATCATTATTGTACAGAGATAGATCTTTCTAATTATCTGTATATTTGATTTTAAAATGAAAATATTTTGAAACTAATTGCATTATTTATGAAACAAACTTTAGTTTCAGGGAGTTTCTATAATTTTCAGATCTTGAAAGTGATTAAGTTAGAATTGAGTTTTTTAAATGTACTTAGATTTCAACTTTATGATTGAATTTTTATAAAGAAGTAGATAATCTGGTTTATCTAATTATCAGCTTTAAACTATCAGTTTTATGTAATTATAGTAAAAAAAACCATATATAGTAAAAAAAAAGCAATTGGTTGTTAGTGGTTTCTTTGAATTCTGTGCCTTTGAATAATCTTAAAGCATGTAAAAGAAATTTAAAAAATCTATTGGAGTTTTATTGGTTTTGATCCTTTAAAATGCAGTTAATTATTAAATTATTTCTGCATAATTTAGGAAATCCTGATGGGAGATGATTTAGCTTTGAAGAAGCACATTAGGCTTCCAATTTAAGATGAAAATTTCTAAATAGCTTTATATAGTATGTGAAAATGAAACTAAATATTATATCTTTAAAAATTGGTGTTTCAGGTAAGCTACTTAATTAAATATGGTACTTTTAAGCAGCTTTTCACTTGAATGTGGTGTATGTCATCTTTTATCCTTTTTGATTTCTTTAATTCTAAGGAAGCCATTTTGTTTTAAGGAAGCCACAATGTTTCAAATATGCACAATCTTTGGGCTTTGAGTTTTTATTCCAAAGTACAGGACACTATAAAGAAGGTGAATATTTAGTGATATTGTTCTGATGGGACTGTAGTAACAGAATGTGAATTACAACTCTCTGTTATATCACTTGATTATCACTAATCAAGTCTCTGTCAGAGCATAGCCTTTTCAGGTTTGGTAACAGTGAAAAAGCTGTGTATAATTTAAAAAAAAATTTTTCCCCCAATTACATGTAAAAATAATTTTTTGACTGAAAAAAAATTTTTTTTGGCAGAATTCCAAATTGCTGTTCAGAATATTTAAATTAGTTTACAATTCCACCAGTGGTACTTTTTTGTCCTAATTTTCCAACATCCCCTCCAACACTTATCATTTTCCCTTTCTTTCATATTAGCCAATCTCAAAGTGTAAGGTGGTATCCCAGAGTTGTTTTAATTTTCATTTCTCTAATCAGTAGTGATTTGGAGCATCTTTTCATTATGCCTAGAGATAGCTTTGTTTTTTTTTCCTGAAAACTGCCTGTTAATATCTTTTGACCATTTATCAATTGGGGAATGACTTAATATTCTTACAAATTTGACTCAGTTCTCACCATATTTGAAAAATGAGACCTTTGTCAGAGAAACTTGCTATAAAAATTTTTCCACAGTTATGATTACTGTATATTCCCTCCATCCTATTTTTCTCTTGTTTATCCTTCTCCTCTCTTTCTCTTTCTCCCTCTCCCTCTCCCCTTCCCTTCCTCTCACTCTCTCCCTCCTTTCACCCTATCCTCAAAAGTGTTTTGATTCTGACCACTGCCTCTGACAATCTGCCTTCCCTTCCATCAGCACCCTTATTCTCTTATCTCTTTCCCCTCCTACTTCCCTGTATGGTAAGACAGACTTCTGTACCCAACTGAGTGTGTATGTGATTCCCTATTTGAGCCAATTCTGATGAGAGTAAGATTCAAGTGTTGTCTTCTACCACTTCCCCTCTACTGTAAAAGCTCTTTCACACCTCTTTTAATGTGAGATAATTTACCCCATTCTGCCTTTCCCTTCCCTCTTCTTCCAGTGACTACTTTCTCATCCCTTAATTTTATTTTTTAGATATCATCCCATTATAATCAACTCACACCCATGCCTTCTGTCTGTATACTCCTAACCACCTTTAATGATTTTTCTTTATTCACCTTTTTATGCTTCTCTTGAGTCTTTTATTTGAAAGTCAAAATTTCTATTCAATTCTGTTTTTTTCATCAGGAATGCTTGAAAGTCCTATTTCATTAAATGCCAGTCCCTCCCTCCCCCATGAATTGTACTTAGTTTTGCTGGTTTAGGGGATTCTTGGTTGTAATCCTAGCTCCTTTGCCCTCTGTAATATCATATTTCAAGTTCTTTGGGCCTTTAATGTAGAAGCTTCTGAATCTTATGTTTTCCTGACTGTTCATTCTGGTTGCTTGCTGTATTTTGCTCTTGACCTGGGAGCTCTGGAATTTGGCTGTCATATTCCTGGGAGTTTTCATTTTAGGAGGTGATCAGTGGATTCCTCCAATTTCTATTTTGCCCTCTGATTCTAGGATATCAGAGCAGTTTTCCTTTATAATTTCTTGAAAGATAATATCTAGTCTCTTTTTTGATCATGACTTTCAGGTAGTCCAATAATTCTTCTTTTTTTTTAAGCAATTGGGGTTAAGTAATTTGCTGAAGGTTACACGGTCAGTTATTTCTAGGTGTGGTCCTGGTGTGGTCCTAAGTATTTGAGCCCAGATTCGATCCCCAGGTCATCCCAACACTGGGGCCGGTGCTCTTACTTGCTGAGCCACCTGGCCACCCCTAAGCAATTGGGGTTAAGTAACTTACTCAAGGTTACACGGCCAGGTGTTTCTGGGTGGGTGCTAAGTGTCTGAGCCTGGATTTGATCCCCAGGTCATCCCGACACTGGGGCCGGTGCTCTTACTCGCTGTGCTACCTGGCCGCCCCTAGTCCAATAATTCTTAATTTATCTCTCCTGTGGCTGTTTTCAGGTCAGTTGTTTTTCCAAAGAGATATTTCTCTTTTTCTTCTATTTTTTTCATTCTTTTGATTTTGTTATATTGATTTTTTATTTCTCGTTGAAATAATTACCATCCACTTGCCCAATTCTAATTTTTAAGGAATTATTTTTTTCATTGAGCTTTTGTATCTCCCTTTTCATTTGGCCAGTTTTGCTTTTTAAGGAGTTCTCTTCAGTGAATTTTTGTGCCTCTATTAGCATTCGCCTATTCTCTTTTTTAAGGTATTTTCTTCAGTATTTTTGTGCCTCATAGACCAAGCTGTTGATTTTTTTTCCCATGATTTCTTGCCTCACTCTCATTTCTTTTTTCCAATTTTCCCTCTAGCTCTCTTTGAGTTTTAAAATCCTTTTTGAACTCTTCCAGAAATTCTTTTTGGACCTGAATCAAATTCACGTTTTACTTTGGAGTTTTGGGTATAGCAGTTTTGACTTTGTTGTCTTCTGAGTTTGTATTTTGACATTCCCTGTCACCACAGTAACTTTCTATGGCAGGTTCTTTTTTTTTCTTGCTTATTTCCCCAGCCTATTTCTTAATTTTTGACTTTATGTTAAAATTGGGCTCTGTTTCCAAAGTGGAGGAGGCACTACGCAGGTCTTTCATGCTGCTATGTTCAGAGCTAGTTCTGGGGGATCTTTAAGTCTTCAGTTCTTCCAAGGTGATATTATCTAAGGAGAGGTGTTGTCATCTTACAGCTCTCCTGGCCTGTGCTCTGGTCTGTGAGTAACCATAAGCATTTTTCTCCACTCTGGAACTGTGACGAGAGCCCATGTGCCCCTGCAGCTGCACCTTCTAATTGTGCTAGTGCTTCTCTTCACCCTGGAACTGCAACCCAGAACTGAGAATGGGCAACACAGTCTAGCACCCAGTGCCCACAAAGGGTTCCATGTAATTTTCTTTTGATCAATTGTCTGATCCCTTTACTGTCTGTCTGCTGAAAGCTTTTGAAGATGATGCTGTCAATTCAATTGCCCCTAAGGCCTGATGTTGGCTTGCTGTGGTGTGGCCTACACCGATGCAGCCTGTGCTAGATTGTTGCACTCTCACTCCTCGAGACAGACCTTTCCTGCCTACATTCTAAGTTTTCTTGGACTGGAAAACTGTTTCATCACATCTTTGGTTCTGCTGTTTCAGAATTTGTATTGAGGCATTATTTTAAATTTTGTTGAACAGGAGTTTGGGAGAGCTCAGACAAATCTTTGCCTTTACCATCTTGTCTCCCCAGTGTATAACTTCTCTGTTTACTTCAGATAAATAATATTTAAGTAGTTTCAGAGAGAAAAGGGATCTTTCTTTCTTAGTTTTTTTAGTGTGAAATGCATATATTTTAAGTTCTTCATGTTTTTATTTTAAACATTTTGCTCTAATTTTATATTTGAGTTTAGGGAAATAAGCATCTGAGAGATGGAAGGGAGAACTCAGAAGTCAACCTGTACCCCTCAGTCGAATGACAAGAATTTATTAAAATACACCTACAGTGTCCCAGGGACAATGTTCAGTGCTGGGGATGTAAAGGCAAAAAATGAAATAATCTCTATTCTCAAGGAGCTTACATTCTATCCTGGGAGAGAATGTATGAGTATGTACAGAAGGAATGTACACAGGAGAGATAGGAAAAGGGACTAGATCTGTCATTTGATTGTTATACGGAGCTCTTAGGTTTGAATACAAAACAAATATAAGAGAATTAAGTTTAACAAAGTTGAGGAGAGATGGAGGATAGGCATTGTCAGGAGGAGCAGAAAAGACTTCACCATGAAAATTGTACTTAGCTGTCCTTAGAGAGTAATTCTATGAAAGGAAGAAGTGAATTCCAGACTTAAGGCAATGATGGCCAGTGCAGAGGCTCAGAGGTGAGTGAGATGAAGTTCCATGAGTGAAGTACGATGAGACAGCCAGATTGAATATATTGTAGAGTGAAGGAAGGGGCACAATTATATGATGTCTTTAGAATGATAAGTTCCAGGTTGTGAAGGGCTTTAAAACCCCAAGAGGAGTTTATATTCAATTTTAGTGATGAAAGGGAGTCATTGGAGTAGAGGGAACGACACAGCCAGTTCTGCAGTTAAGGAAATCACTTTGGAAGCTCTGTGAAGGGTGGACTGGAGCTGGGAAAGACTTGAAGAAGACTCACTAGGGATGCCTTTGCAGGAGTACAGGCAAAAGGTGATGAGGGGATCAGATGGAAGGGATGTTGCAGAAATAGAAACAGCATGATCAATTGATTAGAAATGTGGAGTGAAGGTGAATAAGATTCAGGGATAATGCCAAGGTTAAAAACCTGGGAGATAGGAAGAATGGTTGTGCCCTTGGCAGAAATATGGAAGGCTCAGTTGGGGGATGGATTTGATAGGATATGATACTAAGATATCAGTAGCATGATCTTTTCCACAGCATATGTATTGGTCATCCAGCTTTTCCTTGAAGACCTTTTAATGAAGGGCAACCTACTGCCTTCCAAGGTCATTCTACTTTTGAATAGCTTTAATAGCTTAGGAAGATTTTCCTTAATCTGCCTTTGCTTAACTTCTACTCGTTGTTCTTAATTCTGTTCTCTGGTGCCAAGCAGAACACATCTGATCCATATACAAACCCATCACTGTACTTGAAGACATATATTAACTTCTCCAAGCTAAGTATTCCCAGTTCTTTAACTAATGGTCATATGTGATTGCTTCAAACTCCCTTGTATTCTGGTCTTCTTGCTTTGGACTCTGTCCAACCTGGCATTGATTTTTCAAGTAGGTTGACACATAATATGCAAAGATTGGGATTCCCCCAACAGACCCCAAGTAGTCTGATTAGACCTCTTAGGGGTGGTGCAATTCAAGGAGGAATTTGAATGACAGTCTCAAGTAAGAGATACGGAGGAAGAATCTTTTCCACTATCTCCCAGACAAATGGTCTCTGCTTCAGTATCTACAGTAAGAGGGAAACCCATTACTACCGGTTCTGCTGCTTCATTTTTTTTTTTAAGAGCTGATAGGAACTTTAGTTGAATATCTAATTCAACCCCTCCTTTTATTTTTTTAAATCCAATTTTATTTTCAGCTCCAAATTCTCTTCCTCTCTCCTTTCTTTCGTCCTCCAAACTGAGAATGCGAAAAAACCACAATCCATTACAAACAGTACAAGCAAAACAAATTCCCCCATTGATCATGTCCAAAAATTAAAAAAAAAAAAGCATTCATCTGTGCTCCTCAATCACCTCTCTGTCTTGGAGGTGGGTAACATGATTTACCACAAGTCCCCTGAAATTCTGACTGGTCATTGAGTTGATCAGCATTCTTTTTTTTTTTTTTTTAAAGCAATTGGGGTTAAGTAACTTGCTCAAGGTTACAGGGCCAGTTATTTCTGGGTGTGGTGCTGAGTGTCTGAGCCTGGGATTTGATCTCCAGGTCATCCCAACACTGGAGCCGTTGCTCTTACTCGCTGAGCCACCTGGCCACCTCTAAGCAATTGGGGTTAAGTAACTTGCTCAAGGTTACACGGCCAGGTGTTTCTAGGTGGGTGCTAAGTATCTGAGCCCAGGATTCGATCTCCAGGTCATCCTGACACTGGAGCCGGTGCTCTTACTCGCTGTGCTACCTGGCCGCCCGATCAGCATTCTTAAGTTAAAGTTGTGTGTCTTCATATTATCATTGTATGTACTGTATACCTGGTTCTGCTAAATTCACTTTGCTATTAGTTCATATAAATCTTTTCATGTTTCTCTGAAACTATCTCCATTTTTAATAGCAAAATAATATTCCATCACATTCATGAACCATAACTTATTCCCCAGTTGATGGGTACCACCTCAGTTTGCAGTTTTCTGCCACCACCCTGAAAAGAGCTGAGATGAATATTTTTGTACATATAAGTCTTTCTTTTTATCTGATCTCTCTGGAATATAGCCCCAGTAGTGGTATCACTGGGTTGAAGGATATGCACAGTGAATGGCTGAACCAATTCACAGCTCCACCAGTAATAAATTAAAGTACCTGTTTTCCCATAGCTTCTCCAGCATTTGTCATTTTCCCAGTTTTTTAAATCAGTGTTGACAATCTGATAGGTTTGGGGTGGTATATCATAGCTGTTTTATTTTGCATTTCTTTAATTGTTAGAGATTTAGAGTACCCTTTAAAAATTACTATTGACAGCTCGAATTTTTCCTATTATTATTATTATTATTCCTATTGAAAACTACCTATTCATATTTGTTGAGTGTTTATCAGTTGGGGAATGGCTATTTTCTCTGTCTCTCTGAATTTCCCTGTCTTTTCCTGCTGGATTTTGTTGGTAATAGATAGAAATGCTGATGATTTGTAAGGGTTTATTTTATATCCTGCAACTTTCCAGAATTTGCTAATTGTTTCACTTAGTTTTTGGTAGCCATTGCATGTAATTTTTAAAAAGAGTTTTTATTGTCTGGAAATTTGTCCCTACCTCAAGCCTGTCTTTCTTCTGGGATGAAACAAAACAAACCTAATCCCCTATCCATATGATAGCCCCCAAATATTTAAAAGACAACTGGCATGTCCTTCCTTCTCTCAGGTAAACATTCCCCATTCAATCTATCTAATCCCCTTGTTGCCATCCTGGTCATTCTTCTATGGAGATGGCATAATTTGTCTATGTCCTTCTGAAAATCTGATACCTAGAACCAAATAAAATACTCTTAGCAGGGTACAGAGTGCAGTAGAATTACCACTTCCCTCATTCTGGATGCTGTACCTCTGAAAGCAGCCTATGATCACATGAGCTTTTTTTTTTTTTCACAGCCATAGTATACTTTTGACTTATTTTTGAGCTTGCAATTCAATAACTATCCCCTACTTTTTTACACAAGGCATTGTCTAATCATACTTTTCTCATCCATTGTTTGTGAAATTAATTTTTGAGCTGAAGTACTTAATTTTATATTTATCTCTATTAAATTTTATCTAATAAATATTAATGATTCAACCTTCTAGCACATTGAGATTTTTTTCAGCACCAGTGTCATTAAATGTGTTAGCCTAGCGTCTTGTCACCTGAACATTTGATAATTACGTCTTTTATTCCTATGTTGAAGTCATTGATGAGTGTTAAACAACAGATCCCTTGGGTCCTATACTATAAACTTCCCTCTTACTTGATTTGAACCATTAATTATAATTTTTGGGTCTAGACTTTTTCTGAATCTAACTAATTTTGTTACCATGTAGATCACATTTCTCTATCTTGTCCACAACAATAACATGAGAGATCTTGGCAAATGCTTTACTGAAATCTAAATTTTATGTTAGCAGCCCCTAATTTATCAGCCTTGTTCCCATTTAGTTTACCAACACATCTATTTAATGTTTTATTTACTAACTCCCCTACTAATCATCTATTTGTGATAATACCATCCTAATGCTTATCTTTAAATAATTTGGGTTATAGCATAGAAAACCATTATGACCCACTTCTGTTCTAATTTATAATTCCAGGATTATGGTGGTTCCCTTGTATTGTATAGTCTTCCTTGTAAATTCCCCTTGTAAAAGTAGTATATATTATTAGGGTTATGAATAGAGTTGGTGTCCATGGTATCTAATAAATCTAATTGACAATAATTATAATCATAATAATACATCATTTGTATAGTACTTTTTTACAAGGTACTTTTATATACATTTTATCATCATTAGGTTCCCCTTCCCCTTCAAAAAAAAATAGAGTAATTAAGATGTAAACTGCTGAAAATAATGAGGAAGGTCAATGATCTCTGACTCCATATACAAAGGAGTGTAAATATCTCTTAACCTCCAAGAGACAGACAATGTAATTTTCCTTTAGTACCTCTTAACTCTCCGACATAGGTGGAAGACACATTCACTGTGCACTCAGATAAAGGTGGCTCATTATAATATTGTTTTCAGAGGAAAAAGAAAAATTCCAGAAAATAAGTACTGTACTTGGGTAGCATCCTACTTTGGAGTAGGTTTTAGTTTTATTTTGAAAGAAAAGGAGAAATTATGTTTCATTATTGCTTACATAATTTTTAACATTGGTAATTATATTAATAGAGCCTTATATAACTTGGGCTAGCCTTACTCTTAGGAAGCCGTATTCATTGCTTGATTTAGTAGTATCTGTCTACCTGAAAAACCTCTCGTCAGGCTGACACAATTGACATGATTCCTGAAAATCTCAACATTAGATTTTTCTTCATTCTCAAACATTGGCTTCCACAAAGTCCTTATTAAATGTAAATGTGTTACCTGGTTAGGTAATTAGATTATTGCTACCTACTAATATGATGATGAGAAATTGTTTACTAGACTAGGTGGAGTCAATGAAACATAGAATTAGTCCCTTTCCATAGAGGGGAAGAGAAAATATTTGGTGCATGGAATCAGTGTCCAAGAAGAGTGGGCCATAATAATGTTCCACATTTGAAGCTTTCCAGCTAGCGAAGGGGCAGCATAACAGCATAGAGTATTAAGGTGAGAAGTTAGGATTAAGATTTATCTTCTGAAACTAAACTTTACAAAGAACCAATAAGAGATAAATTTTTTACTAAATAAAATTAATATTAAATAATGAAAAACTAAATAAATTATTTACCAAATAAAATAAATTTTTTAATTAAAACTCTTATTGGTTCTTTGTAAACTTATACCCATTATAAAATTATAGAACAATTTCTTCAATAAAACCAAAGGCAGTTGAAAGAAGGATATTTGAGACCTATCACAGCCCCAATCTGTCCACAGATATATTTAATAGTTTTATATAGGTAATGAAGTGTAATTGAAGGTCATTAGGTCTAACTATAAAATAATGAACAAAGACCACTTGACCCTCACAAAACCAATTTCATTACTTTTTAGCTAATTGTATTAAAAGCTCTAACTTTTCCCCCAAAACAGAAAAGAACAGCGCCCTATATCATTAGGAATCTTCCCACTGCCTGCAGGAGATGGACTGCTTACCCCTGATACTCAGAAAGGAGTTGATACACCAGGATCAGAACATTGGAAATTCCAAGAATTAAGCCAACCCCGTTCTCATACCAGCCTTAAGGTAAGATTTGTTTTGCTTAACTCTCCCTGCCCAGCATCTACTTCACCCCTTTATTTGTATATTTTAAGAATTTTAATAACTACTCATTGATTGAGTAATTCTTACCCAGGTTCATATAAACATCATAGTTTTAAAAAAATTATTATGAACTGAAGCAAATTTGCAAAAAAACATTCTTAACATTAAATGCCTTACAACTTAAGATGTGCTTCTGTTTATTATTAATGTACATGCATATATACATACACATTCAATATGTACCTATACATATAAATATATTATACATATTCAGCTTAGTGATATCCTATATAGGAATAGGATTACCTCAGTATCCTGACCTATTATTTTACCAGTATATGATAGAGCTTCTTCTTTTGTTGTTTTTTGTAAAAGCAATTAGGGTTAAGTAACTTGCTCAAGGTTATACGGCCAGGTGTTTCTGGGTGGGTGCTAAGTGTCTGAGCCTGGATTTGATCCCCAGGTCATCCTGACTCTGGGGCCGGTACTCTTACTCGCTGTGCTACCTGGCTGCCCCATGACAGAGCTTCTTAATCTGGGATCTGAAGTGTTTTAAGTTTTTTTTAATAAAATATTTTGTTAACTGTATTTCAGTAGAATTAGTTTCTTTTATAATCCTATATATTTTATTTTATGTATTTAAAACATTATTAAAAGAAGAGGTTCATAGGCTATGCTAGACTGCCAAAAGAGTCTAGGACACAAAGAAGGATCAGGCAGTCTCCTGGGTAGGAGGAAATTCCCCCAGACAATGCATATGTGCCTCTGCTCTGCAATTTATAGACTTAGAGAGTTCCCTGTAGTGCCCATGTATTAAGAGAGTTGCTCCTGGTCACATAACTTATAGGTAACAAGAGGCAGGGTTTGAGGCCAGACCTTTTAAACTTCAGTATATTCCAGATAACCTCATATGAGTTTACATAGTTAGTGTATACATGCTGTTATCTGCTTAATGTTCTCTTAAGGATACATTTCAGCATAGATGTCACATACTTACAATGAGTATGTATTATTTTATTGCATGACAGTACTCTTAGCCAGAATCTAGCCAGAAGACCAAATTACAAGTTTTCTTGCTTGTTTCTGTTAGGTTGAGAACTAAGAATGGTTTTTACATTTTAAAATACATATATATTTCTAAAATAAATTTTACATTTTAAAATTTATTAAAAACTTAAAATTATTCTTAGTTCTTGAACTGTACAGGATTTGACCCACACACCCCTGCATTATACCATATTGCCTCTGTTATTATGCCTCAGGTTCCTTAAAATGTTCATATATGTAGTGTGCATATCAATTATGCTAAGGGTTCCAGTGTAATATAAGCTATAAAATGTGTAAAATACAACTTGACCATATTATTAAATTTACTTAAAACATATTATAATAAACATTAATATATATTAGTAATAATTTTACTTACCTTCTTAGTTAGAATTCAGGAGCGCCTTTGGTGGATGATTTGGGTTTGTTTACAAGTTTTTTTAATGAAAAGGTTAAGAAATTAATGTCTTTTTCTCCCCACATTCTCTTGCAGAAACTTTCAGAATCATTGGCTAAGCTCAGATACTAGTATGTGCTTGATAAATATTTTTTTTCTTGAAGATGATGTTGTGGTGTGATTCTTTCTGAAATACTTTTTGAAAGTAAAGTCTTGTAGCAGCAAGCACGCCAGCATCCCCAGGGTGGTTGCCAACACAGGTTCTTGGATCTGCTTTGCTAAAGCAAAGCAACTCAAAATGGGTTAACAAGCTTACTTTAATCAGTCAAACATATCATTTGCCTTGTTCAGGGGAAAGTCAGCACCCCGAACTTCAGAGTATATAGACAGAAGTTATAAGAAAACAGAAAAACATATCAAGCAGACAGGCTTCCAAACTGTCCAACCATTACATCCATACCAAATCACAGTTACCAGAGAGGGAAGCATCAACATCTGGGTCTCATCTGGTCAAATCACACAACACTTCTCAAAGTGAGCCCCAAAGCAAAGCCTCCCATCAGGGTTTATATAGCCTTCTGGCTCAGACAATGTAACCACCCTCTTGACCCGCTGCCCAATCACACAGCATCAAGGTGTGGGCATTCCTGAAAACCAAGCCTCCTGCCACAGGCTCCATGTAATAACCTCATTCGGCCTATTAGAGGGCAGAGTATATTTTCAAATCAAGAAAGGTTCTCTGAGTCTCTTAAGCCTATCAAAGGGCCTAGGGGCAGGGAAGATTTTTAAATTTGCATTTCCATTATAAGGCTGACACCTTCTTTCTCCCTTTCCCACCTCCCTTATCTAAGTTTGTTCAGAGCAAGTGCAGTTGCCAGTTGCTCCAGATCAGTTCAAAGGAAGAAAGAACACCAGGAAACCGGGAACACTTTGTTAAGTCAGTTTTTCTTATCCTGCCTTGCCACAGCCTGCTCTTGATCCATCGTGGTTTTGTTTGAAGGTTTTGCTGAAATAGATTAAATGTATTGACTGCATCTTCTTATGATCCTTACCAAAAGGCAGGAACAGAAGTCCTGTGTTACTCTCCCACCTTTGGGCTACATCCCACCCTACAAAATGAATAAAGAAATTTTTTTTTTAAAGCAATCAGGTTTAAGTAACTTGCTCAAGGTTACACAGCCAGTTATTTCTGGGTGGGATGCTGAGTGTCTGAGCCCGGGATTCGACCTCCAGGTCATCCCGACACTAGAGCCTGTGCTCTTACTCGCTGAGCCACCTGGCCGCCCCTAAAGAAATTTTTTTAATACAACAAATATATCTTCTGTACAGTAATCATTTTGTGATGCAGTATTCGAAATATTCAGCAGTGGCAAAAAAAAAGTAATTGCAATATGTGTTAAAAGAAATTTTTCTGACACTTCATACTTTATTGACATATTCACAGCATATAGCATTTCACTGGAAAAGATAAAAGCAGGTCAATAACAGACTTTCCAAAAGAAATCATCAGACTGTCTCTCACTAAAGAATTGCCAGGTATCCTGACTTCCCACCAGTTTGTTTGGGGCTTTAGCTACCCCAGTATGGGGTGATGGCTACCCTGCCCTGGTAAATGTTATGAAAAGGGAATAAGCAGCAATCTTCTCACATTGTAGAATGAACGAAACAGAAAAAGGAGAGTGAGTGTCTGTGATTCCTGGCTTCATAAAATGTTTCTAATATTGGCAGATTTGTATTATTTTGCTTTTTTTAGTTGCAGACTTTTTTTTTTTTGGACTTCTGAACAGCGATTCTACTTACCCATTGAGACAAACATCTGTTTTGGAGGCCCTACTTCTTGATTATTTAAAATAACCATTACTGAGCTGTGTGGCCTTTGGGATAGGTCACTTAATCCCTCTGGGAATCAGTTTCTTTAGGTGTAAAATGAGGGGTTGGTTTAGATCCCTAAGGTTTAGCTCTAATATTCTGTACAAGGACTCTTTCATTTAACTGTGTGTTGTGAAGTGGCAACCTATTTTATATGTATATGTTCTGCCTTAAGCAAGGAAGTCTCAGACAAGTATTTTTCAGTGTAATTTTGTTATCCTAGATTTTCTTTGAAGTGGTTGAGATCTAAAATACTTTGAAAGAATAAAACAAAACATTTTTCGACTAGCAGTAACCAAGGGAACTAAGAGCTAAAACTGATACAAAAAGATTTTGGCAACACAAGTAACTTCACAGTTAATACAAAGTTCTTTATTTCTCTGACTTTATAATAGAAATTTGCATTTCAGCAGTAGGTATATTCAGATGAAGTTGTAAAGAATACATATTGACATATCTTCAAGTAATTAACAAATGGCAAAAAATGCATAAGCTCACTCTGAGAAAAATGAACAACTGTCTCCCCCTCCTCCTCCTTCCTGTCTGAACATTTTTCATTCTTGTTTGCTATACTTTCCTCTATGGCCCAGCTGCTAGCTGTGGGTATTCCTGAAGTTTCTGTCCTGAGTTCCCTTCTGTTTGAAACTTCCTCTGCATTGCTCTTGATGATCTCATAAGGTCCTCTAGCTTCAGTTATTATTTCTATGCTGATAATTCCTGTATCTATATATCTCTATCTTTCTAATTGCTTTCCTGAACTCTATTCCTGTATTGCTGTCTATCTTTTGGATATTATGAAATGAACGTTCCATAAGCATATCAGCTGAAAATATCCAAAATAGAATTCAATTTTTTCTTAAAACTTCCCTCTTCTCCCAAACTTCTTATACCCTTTTCCCAGTCAGGTAGTCTTTTAACCTTGATATGCTCAGTTCCACCCTTCACTTTTACTCATTTCATATAGCCAGTCTACCATACAGCATCATATACCTCCTCTTCTCTCTAATCAAACAAGTACCACCCTAGTTCAGACTCTTATTCTTTGCCTGGGCTATTAAAAATAGCCACCTGAAGTTGTTCCTTCATTAGACTCTCTTCACTTCTCTCTATCCTTTACATAGCTGCCAAAGTGATTTCTCCAAAATAACCTCTGACCACATCACACTGCTATTCAGTAAACTCCAGTGGCTCCCTCTAACCTCTAGGATCAAATACAAAAATTCTCTGGCATTTAAATCATTTAATAATCTGATCCTTTCCCCTACCTTTTTAGATTTCTTACATACGGCTTCCTGTCACATTCTACAATCTAACCATTCTATCCTACTTGTTATTCCTCATACAAGATATGCATCTCTTGTTTCTGTTCATGGGTATGGCCTACACATCCCAAACCTAAGGTGTCTAAAACAAAATGGAACTCATTATTTACTCACTAAATTACCTCTCCTCCAAACTTCTCTATTTCTCTTTATTGTACCACCATACTCTGCATAACTCAGTTTCATAACCTCAGAGTTGTACTTCCCCTTTCTCTCAGCCATCATATACATTATGGTTTGGGTCTTACCAATTTTAGAGGGAGAGACCATCCCCAGGGGGATAGGAGGATTACCCTCCCTATTTCTTTGGAGTATCTTAACCCTGCTGATGATGCTTCAACTTGCTGTGAGAGGTAGGACTCTTAAAGTATCCTCAACAATATCTGTAACAATTGCTGTAATCTGCTGAAAGTAAAACTAATCTCCTGAGTGCCTCATTGTGTGGGAGAAAAGAACAGATTAAAACTCCTCCTACAGCATCCTCCCATCCTTAGCATATTAAAATTATCATTAAAAGAAATGAAAGAAAAAAGCAAAAAGTAACCCTGAACATCTATTAGGTAGAAAGATAAAAGAGAAAAATCAGTGAAGTGCTTGGGAGTGTTTTCTATCTCATTTCCTTTAAGCTAGTGCTTTTGTAAAATTCTTTCTATTGAGTACTTTTTATCTTTGACTTGGATTGCCTTTTGATTTGGAAGAAATAACATTCTTTAAAATTTGATCTTAAGCTGTCCTCCAATTTCTCACTGTAATTTTTTCCCCGTTTGTTTAGTGGGTGCTTTTTAGTACATTTTCTGACTTTTTTTTTTACTCCTTTTTGAATACTTTACCCCATCCAATAATTTGTAATATTATCTTTTAAAAATTTTTTTTAAGTTTTGTTAGTATTTCCTAATTACATGTTAAAAATGTTTAACATTCATTTTTAAAAATTTTGAGTTCCAAATTCCTTCTCCACCCCCTTTATAGAGAAGGCAAACAATTTGATATAGGCCCTCTTCATAGAGAAGACAATTTGATATCAGTTATATTCCCCCCTCTTTGAGAAGACAAGCCCTTTGACATTGATTATACATGTGAAGCCATGCAAAACATATTTCTATATTAGCCATATTGTGAAAGAAAACACAAAATAAAACCATAAAAACAAAGAAAGTAAAAAAAAAAGGTATACTTCACTCTGCATTCAGAGTTCATTGGTCTTTCTCTGGAGGTGGATAGCATCTTTCATTATGGGTCCTTTGGACTTGTATTAGATTATTGTCTCTAATCAGGGTGGCTAAGTCTTTCACAATTGATTATCCTTACAATATTGCTATTACTGTGCACAGTGCTCTCCTGGTTCTGCTTACTTCATTTTACATAAGTTTATATAAGTCTTCCCAGGTTTTTCTGAAACGATCCTGCTGGTCATTCTTATAGCAGAGTAGTATGCCATCAGTGAGTTCCCTAAGAAAAATCCTCAGGTTCAGCTGGATTTACAAGTGAATTCTACCAAACATTTAAGGAATTGTTAATCCCAATACTATATAAACTATTTGAAGAAATAGGTAAAAGAGTCCTTCCAAATTCCTTTTATGACATAAATATGGTTTTGATACCTAAACCAGAGAGCAAAAACAAAGAAAACTATAGGCTAATTTCCTTAATGAATATCAGTACAAAAATTTTAAATAATGTTAGCAAGGATATTATAGCAATATATCACAAAGATCAGACACTGTGACCAATGACCATGTGGGATTTATACCAGGAATGCAGGGCTAGTTTAATATGAGGAAAACTTTTAGTATAATGGGACATATCAATAACAAACCCAACAGAATCATATGATTGTCTCAACAAATGCAGAAAAAGCTTTTGACAAAATATGGTACTCTTAAAAACATTAGAAAGCATAGGAATCAGTGGAATCTTTCTTAAAATGATTTGTAGTATCTTATCTAAAACCAAGAGCAGATATTATCTCTAACAGTAAAAAACTTGAAGCCTTCCTAGTAGTGAGGCAATGATGTTTATTTTCACCACTATTATTCAGATTGTATTAGACTTGCTACCTATAGCAATAAGACAAGAAAAAGAAATTGAAAGAATAAAAATAAGGCAATGAGGGAACAACTATTACTATTTACAGATGATATGATAATATACTTGGAAAACTTAGAGAATCAACTAAAAAGCTAGCTGAAACAGTTAACTTCAGGAAAGTTGCAGGATATAAAATTAACCATATTTACTACTAACAAAACCCAGCAGCAAATGATAGACAAATGACTTATGTACCATTTTGTATTAACTTTTTTTCCAAATGGAGAGCAGAGCCCTTTTAATGTGAACTTTTCTTTTATGTGATTATTAATACATTTTAAAATCATAAGGTCTAGAAAATAGTAAAGCAAAATCCCATTACTCATTTGGGTTGCCTAATCTTAGTGTTTTAGCAGTATCAATAAGCTGATGCTGATCCCTTGGAAATTTGTAGCATTTCTTAGTTATAACCAAAATATAGGAGAAAGGGCTAAAATAAAGAATAGGTGTTATTGCTAAGACCTTTGAATTTTTTTTTTTACCATTACTTTCATTTATTGTAGCCATTCAGTGAAGTATATGAAATGTTTTCAAATTGTTTGTCTAGAAGTCATAGTTGACTGGCAAAAGGGAACGAGTTTAACATATACTTAAATAATATTATCTGCATCTTCTATGAAATTAAAAAATTGCTGACCTCGAATTGCTTCAGCAGAACCGCTGATAGGAGACTGATTTGTTAGGTTTTGTGTGTCAAGTTAATAGGCAATGCATTCTGCATTCTTGTGTAGATGTGCTTAGCATACAGAAAAGATAAATGTCTGAACAGAGCTTACATTCACCTTAAGACAGTTTTTTTCTCCGCTTTATTTGGACAAGTTTAGAAATGATTTCTATTAGGCTGGATTTTCTTATTTGAATCTGTATATAGTAGTTGGACTTTATTCATACTGCTCTACAATGATTGATTACTATTATTAAATAGATTTTCATCAGCATAATTAAATATTAAATACTCAGTTAGCAGTTCCTAAATTTGGGGGAATATTATAATAACCTCTAATTGTTATTTTTTACAGTATTACCCCCTCCCCCTCTGCCTTACCACCCTCCTAAAAAAAAACCCTCACATCATCAAATGGAGTTTATTTTTAAACAATTAAATTTCTTGAGGTTACTTTAACTTTGAGAATTTTATAGCATCATTTACAATAACCACAAAAATGCCACATGAATATTACAAAAATAATTTGTAAAATATACTTTAATAATAAATATGGAAGTGAAATGAAACGGTTTTTCTTTTTTTGCCATTGGAAAAATTTTGAGCATTACCAGTGAAAGCGATATGAAATATTTCCTGTGTGTTTTCTGCCTCTTATTTCCTCATGTAAAAGGGAGATATAGTGGTGTGTAAATTACTTGGGAGAAGTATTAATTTAGATGTAGTCTCATTTGTTGACAGCAGTGGTCAAGTGTGCATGTGTGTCTGTATATATAGGAAACAGATCCTTCATACTGAAGCACAAGTAACGTATGATAAAAAAAGTAACAACGACAAGAACTGAAAAATTATTGCTGGAAGATAGCCTAATTAATCCTCAGGAAACTAACGATTATGTCCAGTCAGTCTTCAGCCTATCATTGTTACCCTTTGTGGTCTTTGTCCCTACACAGATGTTTCTGTATGAATGTGGAGGAAATCACAAAACTGTTATCACTGTGTGCCCTGCATATTTATGTTACACAACCTCAGCTGGGCCCTCACTGCTACTAGGCAATGCTGCTGTACCTCCCCTATCAACTTATTACCCCCCTCTCCACAGCAGCTCTTCTAAACCTTCTCATTGCTCTTCAGACTCTTTCTCCCCACTGTCACATCTGAGAATCTTGCCTTATATTCTACAGAGAACATTGAGGCACTTAACCATCTTATCCCTACTTTATTTCCCATCATTCAGGTTCCTTCTGCCATTACTTCCTCCTTCACCCCATTTCACATGAAGAAGTGGCCTTAATCTTTACCATGGCTAACCCCTCTACTTGTTCAAGTGATCTCATTCTGGCTTATCTCTTCCATTGTAGGTCAGGGGGATCTAGAATATGACACAATTTTAACACATTCTGTAATTTTACTGAATGTGATTAATTAATTAATTTAGTGGGAGACCTTAGTCTTTTATTTTGTTTTATTATTTATTTATTTTGCCTTTTGGAGGGCAATTGGGGTTAAGTAACTTGCCCAAAGTTACACAGCTAGTGTTTTCTGTGGGTAAGTGTCTGAGGCTGGAACTGAACTCAGGTCCTCCTTACTCCAGGGCTGGTGCTTTACTCACTGCTCCACCTAGCCTCCCCAGAATGTGATTTATTGATACAGAATGCACTTATTGATGCCTTGTTGGGTTGTTGAGGTAAAAAAATATATATACTACTTATTGGCTAACCTCCTGGCAGTAAACCTCTTACTGGTGACATGGAGTACTCTAAAAATCTATTTAAAAGCTAGATAATTTTCTTCCATGCCTGTGATTGTTGTAAAAGGCTGCATTCACTAATTCTAGATATTTATAGTTCTTATTCTTGACTTGCCCCTTCCAAGTCCTGTTATTCAGGGTTTTGTTATTGTTTTTTTAGTTCAGTTGGTCTGAAGTTTCAAAAGTCTGAATTTTCTCAGCACTAGAACCATACTATACTTTTTTTTTTTAATTTTTAGAGGGCAGTTGGGGTTAAGTGACTTGCCCAAGATCACACGGCTAGCTTTTGTGTTAAGTGTCTGAGGCTAGATTTGAACTCAGGTCCTCCTGACTCCAGGGCTGATGCTCTATTCACTGTGCCATCTAGCCTCCCCACCATACTATACTTTTACCATGTTAGGTTAGGTCAGTGATTATATCAGTTGATCATAGTCCCTGTTGCAGGTTATCAGAGTAGACAGACAAATTAATGCTATAAAACACTGGATGAAGAGGCTTCTGAAGATACATGTGAGTTTGAGTTCTGGCTCTCCCATTGACTTACCAGATGGCCCTAATGTGTCGAGGGATTTTGAGATGAAGAGAATAGGAGAAGAAGGAGACTTAATTTTCTTGTAAAGCAAGAGGCAAGGTCCTTAGCAGAGAGAGTAGAGGAGGTGTGAGAAAATGTAGTACCAATGTGATATTCACAGCACCTGCACTGGCTATGAATATGCCGGTGTGAGTCTGAATTGCAAAATATAACAGACTCTCCATGTTGAAGGCAGAACCAAAACATTTATTCACATACCAGAAAGCCAAATCCCAACACCCAAAAGCCAAATTCATCATAGCAATAAAGAAATCTATACATAATAACAATGCAGAAGGCACCACCATCCCTAAGCTTTCCCCTTGCTAGGGCCTTCACACAAACACCCTCTCACTCACAACTTGCTGCCTGCTTCCTCTCTCTCCCTCAGCTCTAACTACTCTGACCAATTTCCTCTGGGCTCTACTCCACCCTTCCTGTTCTACCTGTTCATCAGGCTCCTCCCACCACACTCATGTGACTCAGGCTTCCATGTGACTCAAGCAGGTCACATGGACCTGTTAATGGATGGGAAAGATTTTCCCATTAAGCAAAAATACATTAACAATACAGAGGCCTGAGGGGAGAAGAGAGCTGTGGTGAGTGAGATGGGAAGTCAAGTCTAACAAACATTTATGTATCTTGTACATAGTAAAGTGTTTAATAGTATATGTTTTTTGATTTGACAGCCCATTTGACATTTTTATGCTAGGCTTTTTGCTCATATATTTCAAAGTGTACTCTTTTTCAAAAGTCATTTAAAACTTTGCTTTCTATCTCTTGTTTACTCAAAAGCTGTTTGCCTGTCCATAAGTATGATAAGTAATATATTCCATGTTCTTCATATTTTCTTTTAATATCTCTTTATGTCTAGGTCATATATTCATTTTGACCTAAACCCAGTAAATGATGTAAAATATTGATCTACGCCCAATTTCTGTCCATCTTGCTTTCTAGTTTTCCCAGTTTTTCCAAATAATGAATTCTTACCCCAAATCTTAAGTCTTTACACTTGTCAAATACAAGGGTTGCTGTATTTATTTGCTGCTATAAATTGTATATCTACCCTGTTCCATCAATCTACCTTTCTATTTCTTAGCCAGTACCAGATAGCAAGATCTGGTACTGCTAAACCTCCATCCTTTACTTTTTTTTCCATTATTTCCTTTGATATTCTTCACTTTTTGGTATTTCAAATGAATTTTGCTATTTTTTCTAGCTCAATAAAATATATATATTTTTTGTAATTAAAAAAAGGCGATCAGCATTAAGTGACTTGCCCAGGGTCACACAACTATAAAGTATCTGGGGTTGGATTTGAACTCAGGGCCTCCTGACTCCATTTATTATGCTTACTATGTGCTAAACACTTAGGATACAAATACAAGCAAAAATAAAGATTGTCTCTGACACCCCCCCAAGAGCTTACATTCTAATGAGGGAATATAATACATAAAAAGAAGCTAACTTGGGGGAAGGAGGTTGGTGGGAGAAAGGAGAATATAATACAGGGGCATGGTGGCAAAGTCTGGAGACCAAAGGATGGTTAGTCTGAGCATTTTCTCAAAATGGAGATTCTAGGAGGAGCTCAGCCAGTGGGAGAAGAAGGCTACATGGGTGGAGGAAGAAAGCAGGTGAAGCCTAGAAGAAAATGGAAGAATTGCCTTTTATTTCTTCATTGAGATAATGAGGGCCCAGTTGAGATTGGATAAAATGAATTTGCAGTTTTACCTAGTAAACATGGTTGTGAGACTTCCTTCAGCTGCTTTCAGCAGTTATTAGGAACAGAGAATGTAGATGGTGGAAGTAATCTGGAGCGGAGGTTTGGCAGGAGATTAGCCAAGATAGGAAATGGGGGCAGAGATTCAAAAGTAGAGGATGGTTAGAGTTGAAGTAGTTAACTTCTGAGTAGATAGTGGAAAGGAATGAAAGTATGGTCATATCTGGGATAAGGGATGGAAGAATTGGAAGTCTCAAAGAGAGTGAAGATTAGATTTGGGGGTGGTGAATCATAGGAAGAGATGGAATGACAGGAGGTTGTGATCAGACAGGGCAGTGTCAGAATTCTAATTAGGGAAGTGTGGAACATATCTGGGTAATGGTGACATTTAGTGTGTGACTATCCCTTTGTGTTGATAAGAATGAAGGAGTCGAGAGATTTGAGGAGTATGTTATAGAAATAAATATCAGTGAGTGAATCAATTAACAAGAATTTATCAAAGCTCCTCTTGTGTAGACAGTCCAAGGGGTTGGGAATATTAAGACAAAAAAGTGAAAATCCCAGCTCTTAGAAAGCTTGTGTTTTTCTGCGGAATCAAGAGGTATGTTTCATCATCAGTCTTCTGAAGTCATGATTGGTGACTGATAGGCACATGAGGAGAACAGTGAAATGGTCCCTACCCTCAAGGAGCTTGCTTCTTCTTCTTCTTCTTTTTTTTTTTTTAAGCAATCAGGTTAAGTAACTTGCTTAAGGTTACACGGCCAGTTATTTCTGGGTGTGGTGCTGAGTGTCTGAGCCCGGGATTCGATCTCCAGGTCATCCCGACACTGGAGCCTGTGCTCTTACTCGCTGTGCTACCTGGCTGCCCCAAGGAGCTTGCTTCTTTAGGGAGAATCAGCATGCACTTATGTGTGCCTGTGTATGTATGTGTGTGTGAATTTGAAGAGGAGGAAAGTGGCACTTGGGTTGATTCTTGAAGGAGATAGGGGGTTCCTAATAGGTGCTGGTGAGGAGGGAGTTTCTTGTCTTGGGTAGCATATGGATAGGGCAAAGACCCAGAGTTGGATATTGTATCATGTGAAGGAACAGAAGGCTATTTTGGCTGGACTGAAGACTCAGGAAAGGGAATAAATGGATAAGAAGGCTGGAAAGCTAGGTGGGGTCAGGTTGTTAAGGGCAAACAGGCTTACATTTGATCCTAGGGACAATAAAGAACCACTAGGGTTTGTGTTAGGGCTGGGGGCACGTTGGGTGGGGGGAGGTTAGAGTGAGATGATCAGACTTTAGGAAGATTGTTTTATTAGCTATATATGAGATGGATTGGAGTTAAGGAGACTTGAGACAGGTTAAAACGTTATTGCAGCTGGCTAGGTCAGAGGGGATAAAGTTATAAACTAGGCTGTTGGTTGTGTGAGTAGACTGAAGGGGACAGGTCTGAGGGCAGTTGTGGAGGTAGAAATGACAAGAAATGTAGCAACTGATTGAATATATGAAGTGTGCAAGAATAGAAAATAACACTTTCCAACTCAGTGACTGGAAGGATGGTAGTGCTCTTGGAAGAAGTAAGGAAGTGAGTGAGTTTTGAAGGAAAGAGAATGCTATCAATTTGGACATGTGTTTGAAATGCCTGTGGGTCATTCAGTTTGGTATATCTAATTGGTGATTGGAGATGGACAGCTAGAACTCAGGAAAGATACAAGGGCAATAGAGAGAGCTGGGCATCATCTCCATGGAGACAATTAAACCTGTGGGAATTTGAGTCCTGAAGACCTGGTCCCCAGACCGGCCTCCACCACATGCTGTCCTTGGGGCCCTGGGCAGACCATTCATTGTCTCAGTGCCTCAGACAGCTAAGACTAGAAGTTTCCAAGAAGCTGTTGATCTGCTTTGCTACAAGTTTCTCATAGGGGCCTTTCTACTTCATTGATTAAATCATAGGTCTGGTACCAAAAAAAAAATCTGATTTTTTTTTTTCTTTAAGGACCAATTGCTGTACACCTTTTGCCAGGCTTTCCTTATGACAGTTGAACAACATCTGAATAGGAGCAAAAGGTGCAGTGTAGTAGAAAAAAACAATTGATGGGTAGGCAGAACCTATAACCCAGGCCTTTTAGTTCATATTCTGTTATTCTGATTGCTGGGCCTTGATTTTTTCACTTTTGGTTACATGATCTCTCTGACTAGCTCTCCAGTTGTTATGATCTAACTTAACATTTGACAAAATTTGGAGAGAGATTTTGAAATGTCTCTCTTTTTTTTTTGCTCTTTGGAGGGCAATTTGGGTTAAGTGACTTGCCCAACTCACACAGCTAGTTTTTGTGTTAAGTGTCTGAGGCCAGATTTGAACTCTGGTCCTCCTGACTCCGGGGCTGATGCTCTATACACTATGCCACCTAGCCGCCCCATGAAATGTCTCTTAGATGGTTTTGTTTCAATATCCTTTGAATTGAAGTTTCCAAGAAAAGTAGAAAGGGAGTAATTAGTAGTCATACAGAATTGCAGTTAATGTCACTAGTGTTTTTCTCTCAGAAAGTTTCTGTTGTATGCTTTATATTTAAGGATGATGGTATTCCTAGTGTTTGTTAGATAGGTGTACAAGTGTGACTATAAAGACTAATGGTACATATAAATACTTTCCACAAGCCTATAAGCTATCTTTGGTTTATAGTTGGCACAAATTCTAGATCCTATCATTCTGTCTTGCCTTTTTGACTTTTGCTTAGTCCTTGGCCTTTGCTTTAAAATCATCTCATTTCAATATATGCCAAACTATCTGTATTGCAACTGCTTCCCAGAATTTGGCAGTTTAGCTCTGCTTTTACAACAGTACATCTGCTGAACCCATTTAGGCCAAGCGTTAATGTTATTGAATTGGAAAGTATGGTAAATAGTCTTAGAAATTCTGGAATTGGTGACTTTTCATTCCAGTTTCCTATGAATTTTATTTGACACCCAACCTTTTTTTTAAGGTTAATTTATTTATTTTTACTTTTCCACATGCATTTCCATAAGTTTTGAATTTTCTCCATCTTCCCCCTCTCCAAGATGGCATGCAATCTGATATAGGCTCTACATATACATTCCTATTAAACATATTTTCACATTAGTCATGTTGTATAGAAGAATTAGAATGAATGGGAGGAACCATGAGAATGAAAACAAAACAAAAAAAGAAAATAGTCTGCTTTGCTCTGCATTCAGACTCCATAGTTCTTTCTCTGGATGTGGATGGCATTTTCCATCATGAGTCCTTTGCATTTAGTCTTTGTGTTAGGTCCTTGCATTGCTGAGAAGAGCTAGTCTATCAAACTCAGTCATCACACACTGTGACTGTTACTGTGTACAGTGTTCTCCTGGCTCTGCTCACTTCACTCAGCATCAGTTCATATAAGTCTTTCCAGATTTTTCTGAAGTCTGCCTGTTCATCATTTCTGATAGCACAATAGTATTCCATTACATTTATATACCACAACCTGTTTAGCCATTCTCCAGTTGATGGGAATCCCTTCATTTTCCATTTCTTTGCCACCACAAAAAGAACTGCTATATTTTTGTACATGTGGGTCCTTTTCTCATTTTTATAATCTCTTTGAGATACAGACCTAGAAGTGATATTGCTAGGTCAAAGGGTATGCACATTTTTATAGCCCTTTGGGCATAGCTCTACATTGGTCTCCAGAATGGTTGGATCAGTTCACAACTCCACCAACAATAAATTAGTGTTCTAATTTTCCTACATCTTCTCCAACATGTATCTTTTTCCTGTTTTGTCATGTTAGTCTGATAGTCACATCTGTGATGTGATACCTCAGAGTTGATTTGCATTTCTCTAATCAATAGTGATTTAGAGCATTTTTTCATATGATGATAAATACCTTTAATTTCTTCTTCTGAAAACTACCTGGTTATATCCTTTGACCATTTATCAGTTGAGGAATGACTTGTATTCTTATAAATTTAACCCTAATTTTTTTTTTTTTGCACTATTGACATCCTTTTAAGAGGATATCCATCATGTGCATCTGATAAGAATATATTTATTTTCAGTATACATACACACACACACACACACACACAAGCACATGCACATGTGCCCACGACTGTGTGATTGGATTGAATGTGTCTGTTTATGTTACTTCCATCTATGTTCCCCAAGTGCAGATTTCATCCTAACTCTGCCTTTTTCATCTTTTAGGCGCCTGGGACATGTCATCTTCTAAAATCTACACAGGGAATCACCCCCTGTGCTAGGAGCATATATTTCTTGCCATTATGTGGGCACAAGTGGGACACTCAGGCAGTCCATTTGATTATCATCCCTTTACTCTCACACTAGATGATGATGATGATGATGATGATAGCAGTATACTACATAACTGGTCCATCTCCTTTTCCAGTATCTCTTCTCCCACTTCTTCAGTGTAGTTCCTCATTAGTAATATGCTTCTTATTCCTTGATTATTATTATTATTTTGCTTTTTGGAGGACAGTTGGGGTTAAGTGACTTGCCCAAGGTCACACGGCTAGTTAAGTGTTAAGTGTCTGAGGCTGGATTTGAACTCAGGTCCTCCTGACTCAAGGGGCGGTGCTCTATTTATTATGCCACCCAGCTGCCCCCTCCTTGATTATTTTTTTAAAAATTGGTGAATAAGGGGCGGCCAGGTGGCTCAGCGAGTAAGAGCACTGGCCCCAGAGTCGGGATGACCTGGGATCAAATCTGGGCTCAGATACTTAGCACCACACCCAGAAATAACTGGCCGTGTAACCTTGAGCAAGTTACTTAATCCCAATTGCTTTAAAAAAAACAACTGGTGAATATTATTTAATGTCTTTTCAGTATTCTTTGACTCTGATTCCATAATTTGATGTTTTAAAAATTTATTAGAAAATTCTCTGAGTACCTTGACTTAACAATATTTTTATATGCCCATTGAAAATAGGATTGAGTTATTCAGATCTACTTAAAAAGTATGTTTACAATTTTAGGATGAACTTTCTGATATTAGCCAAGGAGGATCAAAAGCTACTACTCCAGCATCAACAGCTGCTTCAGATGTTGCAGCAATTCCTGCTGATACTCCTTTGAAGGAGGACAGTGAAGTCTATTTGAAGGCTGCAGATAAGTCAGAGACAGGCAAGCATATTGAAGTACAGGTAGCTCAAGATACTAGGAGTGTGTCAATTGGTAAGTGTCTCATAATTTTGTTTCTGTAGCATCTGGGTTGGTTGGTTTGTTGTGTGATTTAATTTTGCTTGTTTTAGTGTAAACACAGACTTCTCTTACCCAGTAACTAGCAAAGTCATGGTGAGGGATAACCTTAAGACAGCCTTAAAAATGACTGAGGTTGGGAAAGGGGAACTGCAAGGAAGGAAGCTTTTGCTTGAGGTACACAGCATTTTGTACTGTGGAAAAGCTAGAGAGTCTATAACTTGAGTTTTCTTTTCTCTTTTAATCTCTTTGGAATGTGAAAGTTCAAGAGAACTCTTAAAAATGTTTGTAATTTAATGATGATGTGCAAGTGTAATAACATGACACATTCATAGCTAATGCTTCCACAAAAATTGCTCTTTTCTCAGGCTCTAATGAAAATGAAGATAAATCAGAAGTGCAGGCAATCATTGAATCTACTCCCGAGCTGGATATGGATAAAGATCTCAGTGGATATAAAGGCTCGAGGTACTTCAGGATGTTGCTACTGTTACTTAGCCCTTTCATTTAAGTGGAACAAAAACATGAGATACTTCTGTTCTTTTTTTCCTTCTATAAGCATCTCCTACCTTCAGTCAGTTTTGACATATGTAATCCTACAAGTGGAAATACAGTTACTTTGCTGTGGGCTAATAATAACAGATAGTAGTGGTGGGGCAGCCAGGTGGCACAGTGGATAGAGTAGTGGGCCTAGAGTCAGGAAGATGTATCTTCTTGAGTTCAAATCTTACCTCAGATGCTTACTAGCTGTGTGACCCTGGGCAAGTCACTTGACCCTCTTTGCCTCAGTTTTCTCATCTTTAAAATGAGATGGAGATGGAAATGGCAAACCACTGCAGTACCTCTGCCAAGAAAACCCCAAATAGAGTCAGGAAGAGTCGGATGTGAGTGAAGAACAACAATGACAATAAAAGCTCATGGTTATACAGCACTTCAAAGTTTGAAAAGTGCTTTATATATGTTATTTTGTTTGATCCTCACAAACACCCTGGGAGGCAGGTGGTATTATTTGTTTACAGATAAGGTAAATGAGACTGAGAGTAGGTTACTGGCTTACCTAGGGGCACATAGCTTGGTAAAGTGTCTGAGGAAGAATTCAAACTGGGGTCTTCCAGACTCTAGGTTCAACACTATCCATTACAATACCTAGCTGCCTAGTTGAATCACATTAACAAATGCCTGTTCCTGTTACTCCTGAAACTGAACTCTTATAATTTAGACAACTTTGCCAATGGATTGCTTTATATAGTTATCATTTGGCAGCTACTAATGAATCTAAGAACCAGGACAGTGTTTGTTGTCTTTCCTGTGACCCCATTTTGGATTTTCTTGGCAGAGATACTGGAGTGGTTTGCCATTTCCTTCTCCAGCTCATTTTACAGATGAGGAACTTAGGCAAATAGAGTTAAGTGACCTGTCCAAGGTCACACAGCTAATAAGCATCTGAAGCCAGATTTGAACTCAGGAAGGATGAGTCTTCCTGTTTCCAAGCCCAGTGCTATGTCCTCTGTACCACCTAACTGCCCCTTCCAGGTCATTCCAGGTCAATGTAGAGATGTAGAAAATGACAACTAAAGGCTATTCATGGGTGCTATGAAGAGACAAGTGATAGTAAGGGAAGTATCACATTTTGGATAATTAGCAGTGTCTCCAGACTCCTTCCTTAACCCTAGGAGATTGCAGATCTTCCCTGATCTCCTTATGTCATTATCAGGGATAATCACAGTCATTGATTAACAGAGGAAAGACCTCCACTCTCCCTGAGTAGGCTGTTTGTGTGGCTGATGAAATGAGAATCATTATCTACTGTCCTAATCTGGATATTTGAAATTACACCAAAATTCAGGGCTTTAAGATAATTTCTTTCATTCAGTGCTTTGTCTGTATTTCTGCAAATTTTAAAACAATTATCCTGATAGATTTTTGTGGAAACCTCCTTCTCTTATACCTATACCCCACAAATGTTGACAAATATTTATTAAGCTCTCTTACCTATTGGCCTAAAATTAGAAAGGACCTACCCAATAATCATTTATGTTATGTTGAAATCAAATAATTGTTTTATTCCTAAATAATGTAGCTCAGATATCTATTTTACAGTATTGTAAAAGGCCTTAATTGTTTGTTATTCTTTTGCACAGCACTCCTACCAAAGGTATAGAGAACAAAGCTTTTGACAGAAATACAGAATCTCTCTTTGAAGAATTGTCTTCAGCTGGCTCTGGCTTGATTGGAGATGTAGATGAAGGAGCAGATTTACTGGGTATGGCAGCTTGGGCAAAGAATTATTTTTTACTGTTCAAAAAAAAAGAGTTTCCAAGTTTGTTGTTGTATAAAAGCCTTCTGAGCCTGATTTACTCCTCTAAGAGGGCTGCTACGACTTTCATAACTTACTGTGAAGGTAATATATATGATAATGAAGGTCTTAAAAAGCACTTCTGAGAAAATTCAAAGACTTTAGCTTTATTTAAAGTTGTATTTGTCCTCATTATCTTATAAGAACTCAATCTATCATTAAAGCTAATAAACATTTTAATATGTAGCATTCTGATTTTTAAATTTTTTCTTCATATAAATTTTCTTTAATGATAATTACCCAGGCAGCTTAAATGATATGATCAAACATTGTAGTTTGTTTTGTGCACAAATGCTGCTGTTTGAGTTTTTAATACATAAGAATCATCCCATAAAGCTATATTTACCATTTTGCCAATACTTTTAAAGGGAAAATATGCAATAGCTTGCCTTTAGATTTATATTTCTTATGGCTCTAGAAAGTTTTGGTGTATCATCTTAAACTTAGTGTGGTGTTATGCCTTTACCTTTTTGATTAATGATCCTAATTTTCCAGCCGTTTCGGGGTTGAGAAATAATAATTCTTAGATTTTAGCAGCCCTTAATTGATAGACAAATTAAGACTGGTTTAAATAAGAAAACCAGAAATGACAAGTTATATACAATTATTTGCTGTTTGACTGATAACAGCCTGTCTGCCTCATGCTTGTACTAGCCAATATATTTCCTTAAACCACCAACTGCTTGATACCTAGGTCATTTTTCTTGATAACTTTCTAATGATATAAAAGTCAAATAAAAAGGTGTGTTCCTTTATCTTGATTCAAATAGATTAGTAATCTTTACTCTGATTAAGTTTTTATAGTTTTAAAAAAAGTTATCAGATATTCTCTTCCAATACTCTGCAAGGGTGTGACTTAAAAAAAGTCTTCCTTCTCACCATGAAAAATGATTGGTTTTCTGCCCACCAAAAACAAAAAACTCAATCTTATTTAGTTTAAGCATTTTATTGAATGTTAGGCTGTCCAAATTCCCATATCAGATTTTATTGCTTATAGAATGGAAGAAACATTATGTTTCATTTAAAATGAGACTTTTCTTTTTACTGTGGATCTTTATTTGGAACTTTATTTCAGGAGAAATCTTTGTTGGAAGTATGTTTTTATAAACTATACATTTTATAGAATACAATATAGGAATGTGTTTTCCATATAACATCTTAAAATTTTTAGTACTATAATGCCATGTTGCTTAATACCTAGTTTGGTTAACCATTTCTTTTCCCTCTCATTTGAAATTAACATGAGCTTAGTTATTAGTCTCCTAAAACAAGCTAATTGAGATTCTCCAATCTCTTTTCTCTTGGGCTGCTTACCCAGGGGAATATTCTGGTGTGTATGTTTTTAAATGCATTCAAATTGCTGCTTCTACAGCTAGGCATTCTTGGCTGCTGTTGTCATTCAGTGCATTCTCTTCATTTTTCTGCTCACTGATATTTTTTGCCCTGCATATTTTTTCAGCTTTTAAGCCTTTTCTCCCAATTTGTGTAAAAGTTTCTGCAAATGTGGTTAGCAAGGACTTTTTTTTTTCATACTAAGCTAGAGCCTATTTCATCTATCTATGTACTTTTATCTAATTATTTATAAACAAATTATATAATTTTAATATGTTAGCACAAATATTAACTAAAAGGCTTAATTTGGATTTGGAATTTGGAATCTTTTTTAGTATCTGAAGACAAAACATTTCTAACAGTGAATAAAATAGATGTCAGAGTAAACTATTTCTGAGTTTAATTTTAATTAATTTAAATTTATTTTAATTTAAATTTATTTTTTAAATCTATTTTAAAAAACAATTTTTATGGATCCAAGAAGTTTGATTTAATATGTATTATTGAGTGGGGAAAGGAAGAGAAGGAAATAAGCATTTATATAGTGCCTACTATGTGCCAGGCATTGTGCTATAAACTTTACAAATGTATCTCCTTTCTCTATGAAAACAATGATTCTTTTTTTATATATATTTTAAAATTCTTTCAAACCATTAAAAATGTTTTCTTCATGGGGGATTTACTAACTTAACTAGGGTTTCTTCAGTTATCTCTTTTATGGTACTTTTTACCCAACTTAGTCTTGTAAATGAGAAAGTAGAAATATTGCAGTTGTCACAGCCTTTCTTTCCAGAAACTGCTCTTCAACACTTTGGGGTTAGTGCAGTGTGTGGGTTATGGGAGTATCTCTATATCTCTGTCTATGTGTACATGAGAAAGAGACAGAAACACATACATTTTTGTTTGCGTTTTTTTTTTTAACTTTTTGGGGTTCATGTAAGCCCTCTAATACATAGTTTCACTTCCATTTTTCTTAATATGTTTCAAATGGAAACTTTTATTTCCCTTAAAGTTAACTATGGAAGTTGTTGCTTTGAATGTCATGCATGTAGATTTTTAAAAATGTTTTTATTATTACTGAACCTACTCATTATTGATTTGACACTTTACTACAAAATAACTGATTTGTGGATTTTAATCTAAGCATATTTATTTTTAGTATGAGGCAGAATAGAAAAAAAAATTTGTTTGAACTTCAGAATGTGCAACATTCCTGGGAAAGGGCTTACCAGTAGAATAGTAGGTCATGTTCTTAAGTACAGAATGCCTCCTCCATCACTTCTCTTCCCTGCCCTCATCATTATCCTCCAAACCATACCATCGTGATTCCCAGTCTTTGTCATTAGTTTGTTTTTCACAAAGTTCATAAAACTTTATAGGTAATCAATCTACACTCATACTATTTCTTACATGAAACGTTTCTTGTTCTTTGTTTTTGCTGTACACGGGATGCATGGGCTTTAAGACCATAATTTCTTGGGTAAGGTGCCATCTGCTTTGGGGTACTGCAAAGCTTTTTCACTTTCTCTGTTCTTGTTTAAATATCCCCTCTATTTGTAAACTCTCTTTGGATTCAAGCTCTTTAATTATTAATCTATACTGTCTATATTTGATATAAAGTATATTATGTAAAGTATATGAGTATATATATAGTATATAAAGTATAAAGCTTTTCAGATTTCTACTCCTTTCATTTCCTCATTGATCTCTTTAGTAATTCATATTGACTCATATTTTTACATCATCTTCATTTCATCTATTCATTAATTGGATTGAGTTTCATTCAGCTTTATATAAACCACCATTTCATGTTTTGATATTTCATAGGAATCTTGATTAAAAAAAATATATTATCTTTGGAAAGGGAGGAAAGCATCACTTATGCAGAATAAACCAAAACAATTTGTGACCTTCTATTGTTCCAGAAGTTTTATAGGTTCTTAATCTAGAGGGATTGTCAAATGAAATTAAAAACAAACTTAGATTAAAATTATAAAATGATATTAATAATTAGGATAGTTTTAAGTTGACCTTTTTTTTTTTTTCTAAATTCACTATTATCTTTTTTCTTGCTTTGAAGGAATGGGTCGTGAAGTTGAGAATCTTATTCTGGAAAACACACAACTTTTGGAAACCAAGTAAGTATTTACAGAATTTTAATAATACAATAATAATACAACTAATATTCCATCATTACTTCCTCTTCAGTCACTTCATCCAGCCAAAGGATGCGTTTCCCAATTTCTCTTCCCCATTTTTATCTATATCTAATTAGAGCACATGCTATACAGTCCACACATAGGCTTTTTTTCTTTTTTTTTTTCATTTTTCAAATGATTTATTAACTTCTGATTTACATCATTAATTTTCGCCAGATTTTGAGTTACAAGTTTTCTCCCCGTTTTTCTCCTACCCACCACCCCAAAATAGCAGTCTCACAGGATATCCCCTCCTCCAGTCTGCTCTCTCCCATGTCTTCTCCCATACCCCCTTCGACTTTTCCAGTGGGGCATAGTGGATCCCGCCCCAGTGCCTGTATATCTTATTTCCCAATTACATGTAAAATAGTATTAATAATAGTATATAATATATATATTTTAAACATTTGATTTTTAAACTTTGAATTCCAGATTCATTCCTTTCCTCCCTTGTCACCCATCTTTACTGGGAAGATAGCAGTTCAGTATAGGTTGTACATGTATAGCTAATGCAAAACATTAACATAGAAGATATATTGTAAAAGGCTGACTATATTTCCCTCCCTCCTATCCCACCACCCACTTGTTCTATTCTCTACTTTGATCACGTCACTTTTCAAAAGTGAGTGCTTCCAACTTCCCTCCCCTCCAGCCTGCCCTCCCTTCCATCATCCCCCCTCTCATCCCCTTCCCCCCTATTCTCTTATAGGGTGAGATCCCTATTTAGTGTGTATGTCATTCCCTCCCTGAGCCAAATTCAATGAGAATAAGGTTGACGCATTCCCTTTTGCCTTCCTATTCTTCCCCTCCATTGTAACCATTTTCCTTTGCCTCTTCTATATGAGATAGTTTACCCCATTTTGTTTCTCTCCATCTCCTCTCATTATATTCCTCTCTAATCCTCCTAATTTCACCTTTTAAGTATCATCCCTTCCTATTTTAAAATGGACCTGTGCCCTCTATCTATGTATACCTGTAAGCATATATACACACATTCACATATGTATTCATAAGCCTGTATACCCTCCGATATAGACATATATATATATACATATATATATTCCCTTCAACTATTTTCATACTGAGAAAAGTTGCATCAGTTATAATTATCGTTTTTCCATGTAGGAATGTTAATAGTTCAACTTTGATAAGTGGCTTATGATTTCTTTTCCCTGTTTACCTTCTCATGCTTCTCTTGCTTCTTGTATCTGAATGTCAAATTTTCTATTCAACTGGTTTTTTTAGCAAGAATGCTTGAAAGTCCTCTATTCCACTGAATGACCATATTTTCCCCTGAAACATGATACTCAATTTGCTGGGTAGATGATTCTTGGTTTTAATCCCAGCTCATTTGCCTTCTGGAATATCAATGTAGAAGCTGCCAGATCCTGTGTTATCCTGATTGTGTTTCCACAATATTCAAATTGTTTCTCCTGGCTGATCATAATATTCTCTCCTTGATCTGGGAATTCTGGAACCTGGCTTTTTCAGGAGGTGATTGGTGGATTCTTTCAACCTCTATTTTGCCCTCTGGTTCTAAAACATCAGGGCAGTTTTCCTTGAGAATTTCTTGGAGGATGATTTCTAGGTTCTTTCTTTGATCATGGCTTTCAGGTAGTCCAATAATTTTTAAATTATCTCTCCTGGATCTATTTTCCAGGTCAGTGGTTTTTCCCATGAGATACTTCACATTGCCTTCTATTTTTTCATTTATTTGGATCTGTTTAATAGCATCTTGATTTCTCATAAAGTCATTAGCTTCCATTTGCTCCAATCTAATTCTGAAGCAATGATTCTCCTCATTGAGCTTTTGAGATTCTTTTTCCATCTGGCAAATTCGGCTTTTTAAGGCATTCCTCTCCTCATTGCCTTTTTAAGCCTCTTTTGCCATTTGAGTTAGTCTGTTTTTTAAGGTATTATTTTCCTCAGTCAGGCTGTTGACTCTCATTTCGTAATTTTCTTGCATTGTTGTCATTTCTCTTCCCAATTTTTCCTCCACTTCTCTTATCCTATTCTTAAGGTCCTCTATGGCCTGTAACCAGCTCGTATTTTCCTTTGAAGCTTTTGGTGCAGGAGTTCTGACTTCACTGTCTTCCTCCTGTTCCATGCTTTGATCCTTTTTGTCTCCAAAATAGGAGTCTAATGTTGGAATCTTCTGTTTGTTTTGCTTCAATCTTTGCCTGATCATGTCTCCCCTCAGTCACTTGACCCCTGGGCTTTTTGCCACAGTAGGACTCTTCCACCAGACAGGGGAGCTTTTGTCCCAAACTCTGGGGTTTTCTCAGCTGCTGGAGGTATTAGATGGGTGCCCTCTCTGAGGTCTCCACACGCTCTGGCAAGCTGGACATACACCCCAGGACCTCCACCCTAGATTGCAATCCAGATCCAAGCAGGTTAAAGCAAGAGCGATTACCCCTCAGACTGGTGCTTGGTCCCCCTACACCCTGCAGGCCAGGAGCTGAAGCTCCAACATGGCGCCACGCAGAGGTGTCTCAGTGGCTTCCTTGCTCTGGGGGGCAAAAGCCACCGCTCTCCCAACTACTGGTCCCAAAGTCCACACTGCACTGACCTCTCACTTTGTCCTTTGCCTCTATGTGTTGATAATTCTGGAAACAGCCACAGCTGCTGGTGATCTGGAGTCCCTCCAGCCAGCGGCTGGTCATGCCTGCCCTGGGGCTAAAACCTCTGGCTCAAGCGGGGCTGGGCTTAGCTCCCAGAACACTGCGCTGGCCACTTGCTGCCAGCCTGCCAGGCTGTCCTCAGCAGGAGGTTAGCTTCTCTATGTCATTTTGTGGGTTCTGTAGCTCCAAAGTTCGTTCAGAGTCCCCTTTTTACATTGATTGGGGAAGGTGGAAGCTGGAGTGGCATGCAGGTCTTGCTTCTACTCTGCCATCTTGACTCTGCCCCCCGGCAGTTTCAAAATGTTATCCAGAATGGTTGGACTTGTTAACAGATTTCAACAGTACATTAATTAGCATGCCTGTTTTCCCATGTCTTTTCCAGCATTTGTCATTGTCTTTTTTTGTCATCTTAATGCAGTGAGTTTGAGGTAGTACTTCATTATTGTTTTAATTTTCATTTCTCTATTTATTAGTGGTTTAGAGCATTTTTATATGGTTTTTGATTTGATTTCTTCTGAAAACTATCTACTCATATCCTTTGACCATCTATCAGTTGGGAATTACTTGTATTTTTATCAATTTGATTCAATTTCTGTATATTTTAGAAATGAGACCTTTATCCGGGAAGCTTGCTATAATTTTTTTTCTTAGTTTCCTGCATTTCTCATTTAAGCAGCTTTGGTTTTGCTAATACAAAAACTAGCATTTATATTGTTCACCATAGTGTCCAAATATTTGCTCTGTAGAAATGCTTTGAATGTAGTGAAGAATGATCTGATTGCAAAAGTGGATGAGTTGACTTGTGAGAAGGATGTGCTACAAGGGGAACTAGAGGCTGTGAAGCAAGCCAAGCTGAAACTGGAGGAGAAGAACAAAGAATTGGAAGAGGAACTTAGGAAGTGAGTGACTCCTTTACTTTAAATAACTTCACCTAAAATTGAATTGAATACTCACTCTGTCATGGTTTTCCTTTTACCTTGATTGATCTGTGGGCATAGCATTTGAATAACTTATCCCAAAAGGGGGCAGCTATATTAGCCTAAAAAAACTTATTGAAAGAGATATCACCAGTTAAATAGTGGTGATCTTTTAGTGCTTAATCATGGTTCTGTACTCTTCAAAAAGATTCTCTTAACTCAGTTTGAATCGCATTTCTTTTTTTGCTAGAGCTCGAGCAGAAGCTGAAGAAGCAAGGCAAAAAGCAAAAGATGATGATGATGTAGGTATAACATTTTAACCAGTTTTGTATGACAAGCTTTTTTCCCATTTCACTGCAATATGTATTGTAGACAAAGTTGGTTTACTTAGTTTGGGGTTGTAACATTTTAAATAGGGAATGTTGTTTAGTTATTTTTCAGTTATGTCTGACTCTTCATGACCCCATTGGGGGTTTCCTTAGCAAAGATACTGGAGTGGTTTACCATTTCCTTCTCCAGCTCATTTGACAGATGAGGAAACTGAGACCAGATTTGAACTCAGGGATATGAATCTTTCTGACACTGTACCACCTACCTGTGCCCAGATAGGGAATAAAAAACCCGTTAAAGAAAAATGGATGCTGTTTTATTGACAGCATCGTTTATAGAGTCTCTTGGGTGGGTCACCTCAGCATTGCTCAACACAGCCCTAGGCTTTTTGCCTCCCCCAGTCAGTTATGGAAATCATTGGTGACACTAATTTCCCTTAGTATATACTTACTAATTAATCATTATATTCCTACACTGCCTTTAAAGAAAGATGACATGCTCATTCTCTGCCAATGTGATATGTGTTTTGAGTTACTTTCCGGGGCAGTGATACAAGTTTATTCTAAGCCATTCCTGCATGCTAAGAGGCATCGGTATGCTAGAGCTAGCTCATACAGGCTCATGAGAGCCAACTTTTAAATTTTCATCCTTAGCATTTATACCTAAGCAAATGCTACAAATCAGGGCTTGATTTATTGTTTTGTTGATTGTCTAGACTTTAAGAAGTGATAGATATAATGTTAATGATAAAAAGTAAACTTTTTTTCTTTTTGGAGGGCATTTGGGGTTAAGTAACTTGCCCAAAGTCACACGGTTAGTAAGTGTGTCAAGTGTCTGAGGCTGGATTTGTACTCAGGTCCTCCTGACTCCAGGGCCGGTGCTTTATTCACTGCGCCACCTAGCCACCCCAAAAAGTAAACTTTAAAATGCATTATGTGCACACAATTTCTTCTCCCTCACCCCCAAGCCAGTTATTAAAATTTACCAGTGCACCCCTCCTAAGAATGCCCTCTTTTCACCTTAGCATGATTGTGTGAGGCAGTTAGATGGATTTAAGAATAGGTCACTTGATTATGGAACAGAAAAGCTAACAGTCCTATATGGCAATCAAATCCCCCAAGCCCTTGGCAAATTAGCACAGTAACCTCACTAACTGGGCCAACCAATCAAAGTAATATTCATTTTCTCTCTGTGTTCATTGCTGTTAATTTACCCTAAACTGTTGCTTCACTGGATCTATTTTCTCATTCCTGTGTATACAGACTGCAGTCCATCCAAATCCAGTCCTGTAAATTCTCTAGAGCAAATGTTTAGTCCATCCTTCCTCACTCTTGACATTGTATCAGCAACAGTGGACCATGTGGGCTACCCATTTATTATCCTCTTTTGTTTTTGATTTTTATTTTTTTGACTCTAAAAAAGTAGTAGATTTGGTAAAGTACTACTTTAAAGGCTTCCAAATGAAATATATTATTACTCAAAAAATAGATTGTGTAATTCTTCTGTTTCTATTCAGAATGCCTCAGGGTCCAATGGAGTTATTTTTTAAGTCTTTGACAAATAAATAAGACTACTTCTAAATTTTTACAAAATTTTTAGTGCCTCAATGCTTAATTGAAGCCTTGCATTTTGAGTCAGATCACCTAGATTCAAAAGCCACTTCTGCTATTTACTACTCTGTAACTTCGGACAAGTTACTTAACTTACTCAGTTCTGTCTCTTTATCTCTAAAATGAGCTGGATGACCAGGAATATTCCTTTTAGCTCTAAACCTCTAATCTGTAATCATATGTTTCAGCAGTGGGTAGTCATTAAAATTCTGGAGTTTTCTGGTGTTTTGTTGTTGTTCTTTGCAGTTACATTTTTGGTAGCATCCTATATATCATTTCCCTGGTTCTTCTTACTTCACTTTTTATCAGTTCATATAAATCTTTCATACTCCATATTCTTAATTTCTTGAAGCACACAAATATTTCATTACATTCATGTGTTGCCACTTGTTTAGCCCTTCCCCAATTAATAGACATCTACCTTCTTTTCCAGTTTTTTTGCTTTATAGAAAGTGCTGTTATATTTTGTTATACACGAAGCTGTTTTGTATCATTGATCTACTTGGAGATATCACCAAGCAATCAATCAGTAGCTGTTTATTAAATATTTGTTATGTTTCCTACACTATGTTTTAGTCATTATTTTGCACATTCCAAATTCCTGCATAATATTTTAATTTGTATCTATTTATACTTTGCATTTCAAGCTGGTTTTCTAAATCTTTGCCCTCAATCACCAATACCTGAATAATTTACCTTCATCCAACAAGGTAGTAAATTATAGTCATTTTATGTCTTTAAGTTTTAGAAATTTATCATGGTGGAATGGATAGAGAGCTGGCCTTAGAGTGGTCTCACACAGACTGGCTCTGTGGCCCCAGGCAATTCTCAGTTCCCCAGGCAACCCTCTAAGACTAGAAGTTGCTTGCAGGTACTTCCCTCTATTGGTAGAGAGACTTCTTTCCTACACTGATGAAATCATAGGTATAGTTAAAATTTTTTTTCTTGAACATTTTTCTCATAGGCCTTGAGGGAATCTAGAAGACTAGTGGGCACACACACAAATGTGGAATAGATGACCAAGATATTTGAAAAGTCTATGGATCTCTTCAAAGCCAATATGAACCTACAGAATGATCCTATTATTTTTTTCCTTTCTTTGTAGAGTGACATACCCACAGCTCAGAGGAAGCGGTTTACTCGAGTAGAGATGGCACGTGTCCTTATGGAAAGAAACCAGTATAAAGAGAGGTTGATGGAGCTCCAAGAAGCTGTGCGATGGACAGAGATGATAAGGTTAGTGTTGGAAGAGGCCATATTTGTGCTCTGTTATTTTTTTAGTGTCTCATTTATTCCTTCTGTCATTAGATCCCTGCTTCACTGTTTGCTTAGTCCAATGAGAGAATGGGTTATGCCCAAAGTAATGCTACCAAATTAGTAACAAAATTGGGCCAATGAGGGTTGTGCTCATTTGGCCACACTGTCATCTTAGGAGCTTAACACTAGTTGTCAGCTTATTAGGAAATAAGAAGTCTCTCATCATTCCAACAAGACTTTATTATGCATCTAGTCTTTATTTTGATGCCTTTTGTTTTTGTCACATTCCTTTCTTAATCTCTTCCTCCCAAAAAAACATTTTTAAAGGGAAAGAAAGAACAGTTCAGCAAAACAAACCAATATGTTGAGCCTGTATTCACATCCATAGTCTGACAGCACTTTATAAGTGATCACATTATTTTCACTGTTTGAAAAGTGTTATAGCTCCTGCTGGAATTCTTCCCTCTCAGTTGTCATGCAGAGTGCTTCCTCCATCACCTAATGCTGCCATCTGTTGGTCACTGTACCAAGTACACATCAACTGGGCTTTAGTCAACATAATAGGCATGTTCCTGAAAAAGTTGCATGTAAATATAGTTTTTAAAATTCTGTCTTAAATAACAAAGGGAGCTTATTATTGAAAAGAATTCTTTTGTGTGAATAATTTTGTAAAGTAGATAATCTTTCTGTCATGGCAAATCATTACAAATTTTAATTTTGAGTTTTCACTTAATGGATTTTCTTAATGGGGCACACCTATTCACCTGGATTTAAAATTGTGTAGCATGTTTTCTTTCTTACAGTATTGACTTCCTTGGTATTATGTGTTTTTATTTAGGAAGAATATATTTCCTTTATAAAAGTGATGTACTGTATGATTCATTATATATTTTATAATTATTTAAATGCTTCTGAGAGAATACCATTTTCTAATCTCTTTTTAACAGATGAAGAAACTAAAATATTAAGTTACGTTTTCAGTATGCAGCATCTAATAGATAATATAGTTTCCATATATCAGGGACAAGGATAAGGACAAGACTTGTGATTTTATTGTTCTAAGGCATTGGTGTCAAACTCAAATAGAAACAGGGCTTACTATGTAAGGATCCCTACTGGCCATGTATTGACTTAGAAAACCACATATTAATAATAACTATTTTATTATATTTTTATGTTGTTAAATATTTCCCAATTATATATTAACCTAGTTCAAGCCATACTTAAGAGCCTGAGGGCCACATGTTTGACACCTCTGGTCTAGGAAACTCCTGGGTAAAACAGTTCCCTCTATCAAATGTAGGTCAGTCTCCAGGCAACTTAGATTACTGAGAGGTTAAGTAACCCATGTTACCAATAGGTTCTAGAGGCAAGACTTGAACTCAGTTGTTTTTTTTTTTAAGCAATCAGGGTTAAGTAACTTGCTCAAGGTTATGCAGCCAGTTATTTCTGGGTGTGGTGCTAAGTATAGGAGCCCGGATTTGATCCCCAGGTCATCCCGACACTGGAGCAGGTGCTCTTACTTGCTGAGCCACCTGGCCGCCCCTTGAACTCAGTTCTTTATAGTTCTTGGGTCAGCTGTTAACTACCGCACTGACTCTGTAGCCTCTGATATTAAATATAAATTGATTATGCCAGACTTTCTTCTTTTTAGAAGTAGTAGCATTTTAGTATTTCACATAGCCATCTTCTGTGAACTGCAAAGAAGTCTTAGTTTGCTCCCAGGTCATTTTAGAATTTCTAGCTATTCCTTAAAGTTCACATTTTACTAATACTGTTAATCCTACTGTTTTGTTGGTCTTAGTCTGTCCATTTATCAAACTAGATGAAAATTGTAGTTTACATTTTAAAATGTTTCTGAATCTTATAAAAGTTGCCTTAATTTTTAAAAACAAGATAGTTGAAGCTTCTGATTATATAAGTGAAATTTTCATCCTTTTTCCAACTCAGAGGAACAAACTATATCTTTTCTGAAATTCCATCCAAATCATGACTGGTCTCATTTCTTCACTCCCCCTCCCCCATACTAGAATTTTGTAGCTTTTTATTGTTTCTGAGATCACTAAACACTTTCTAACCTGCCCAAATTACAGTTGGTACTGAATAGTACAGTTCTTCTGTGTTTACTGTCTATTTATGTTGTGGCCACCAAGATGGCAACATTTGAGATGTGGTAGGGGGTGCCATTGACACAAGTATGACTCCTAATGGGAAACTGTGGCATGAGAACTGAACACCAGCCAGGGACCGAGACACAGGCCTGTAATGCCAGCTATCCCAAGCTGTGAGACAAGTTCAAGAGTTGTGAGCTTCAGGGGCCTATGCCTTGTCAGCCAGTTCAGGGTCAGTATAGTGAGCTCCTGGGAGAAGGAGCCACGTAGTGACCTAAGAAGGGGCAAACCAGCCCAGGTTGAAAATGGATAAAGCTTCTGTGCAGTCCCAGTGAAACTAGTCCCATGAATAGCCACTGCCCTTTAGCCTAGGCAAGATATAGAGACCTTGTCTTTTTTTTTAAATCTTTTTAAAAAAATATTGAAAGTCACTTGTTCTAACAAAAATAGATATGTGATGTAGTAAAGCATTGGACTGGGAGTCAAAAAGTCCTGGGTTCAAATCCTATCTCTGAGCCTCAGTTTCCTCATGATAATTCCTCAGGATTGTTGTGTGAAGCCCAAGTAAGATTTTGTATGTAATGTTTTGTAGACATTAAAGCACTGTCTATCTCAGTCATTACTAAAAAAATAAGCAGGCATATCCACTCTTGTTAGCATGAGTCTCATTAGCACTGTATGTTTATACATGCTCAAAAACTTTTGGTGCTTGACTTTATGCACATTTTACTTTTTCTTTAGGGCATCAAGAGAAAATCCAGCCATGCAGGAAAAAAAAAGGTCAAGCATTTGGCAATTGTAAGTATCTAAAAAAAAAGTCAGGATAATAAAGAACACTTCAAAGTGGGAAATTATATGTTAAAAATGACTTCTCACTGATAGTTTTTATGTCCTGTTCAATTTTTCCCCTCTATTGTCATGAAAAGATTGCTAAATTGAACCTTTTCTTTTTGACACTTAGCATGCCAACTGGGTAAGGCTGTTCTTGAAGACAAAAATAGGATCTCGTAAGCTGCATCCTCTAGTGTTGGTTATGCACTTAGTGAAGTAGTGAAAGTCTATGCCTAAATTGCATTGAAGTGATGATGAATTCATGAAGTGGATGACAAATGGGTCCCCATTAAGTATTTGATCCATTGACTCAGTGATTGATGATAAATTTTGAATTTAAGATGGGAAACATAGTGTTTGTGGGGTTTGAGTAGTGTTTGTGTGTTGAACTTTTGCATATGGTTATGCTATGATGATTGTGTTACTGTGCTTATGACATGTCCTTTTCCAGTTAACTTGTCACCTTCATTGAGTTGTAATTGCTTTACTTGCTGTTCAGTTAGTTTATTTACATTTCTTTTTAATCAGAAAAATGAGACCAATTGAAAATTATGTTTTCTCATTTTATTTTAAGAGTTGGCACATTGAACCTACACTCATGTTGGGTACTGTTATCTTATCTTGCCCCTCACTAGCACCCACTTTTACATTGTACTAATGGCATCTTATTAAGAATCTGACCCAAACAGGAAAGTTCTGCTACATAAGATGGCCTTCCCTCAGCAAACATTCAGGAGAGTGAAGGAAATTTCTTCCATTATTTTAACTTAGAAATATTCATTTCCAAGTCTCTTTAAAAAACTGTCATGTCAAGTGTTACTTTTTTACCTCCTTATGTCTGTGAATCTGCAACTGGTTTTGAGTTATTGCTAAAGCTGCTAAGAGGGGCTGCAAATTTGTATAGATATTATAGACTATCTTCCAGTTCTAACCCATCGTGCCTCAAAGCACTTTGACTTTGCCAACTCTAAAAGAGTTGGTGTAGAGCTAGGATTGGTTCTTCAAGTTAAACATGGCATTTTTGTTTTCTCGTTTCAGTTTCAGCCGACTTTTTAGTTCCTCAAGTAATACCTCTAAGAAGCCTGAACCCCCAGTTAATCTAAAATATAATGCACCAACTTCCCATGTTACCCCCTCTGTCAAGAAAAGAAGCAGCACTTTATCTCAGCTACCTGGGGATAAATCCAAAGCTTTTGACTTCCTCAGCGAAGAGTAAGTGCCTTTGGGCCTTGGTTGTAGAGATGGTCATGCTCTGCGGATCGGAAAACTTGCAGAATGTCATATTATTACATGCCAGAAGTTATGAACAATTAAGATAAAAATCTGCAAGGAAACTGCTTTTTAATAGAAATACAGTTTGGCTAGTTTTCATATGGAAAAAAAAAATCAAAGAGGAACACTTGAAATTCTTCTAACATTTTTATATTTTATAAGCATTTATAAACCTTTTTTATGTGGAATTTCTTAGACTTATGATCTAAAGTAATAAGTATATGGGGAAATTATCTATATTTTTAAAAAAGATTAAAGTTAATTTGTGCTTTTGAAGCAAAAAAAATTGATTAGAGAACCATGATCTTTATTCTTTCCTAGAAAGTTCTTTTAGTGATTTTTTAGTAGTAACTTTTTAGGTATGTGAGAGAGGAGGTGAAATAAACATAAGGATCGACCTTTTTTGTATAACTGATGATTCATCTTTTTTCAGTTGTGTATATTCCAACCAATTAAAATAAGCTAGTAATCTGTATTCATTACACAAATGTGAAATGGGTACATTTTAAACAGAGAAAATATCTTTCAAAACAAACAGCATGTGAGTTCAAAAAGTCTTTGTACTTCTCTTTATTTCATGATTAGGGTAAATGGTGAATTAAAAAGAAAATGAGATGGTGGTCATAGAAATCTTGTTTCCTTTTTAAAATTTCTTCTTGTCTAGAACTGAAGCCAGCTTAGCTTCCCGAAGAGAACAGAAGAGAGAACAGTACCGCCAGGTGAAGGCACATGTTCAGAAGGAAGATGGCAGAGTACAAGCTTTTGGCTGGAGTTTGCCTCAGAAGTACAAACAGGTACACTATTGATATGCTGAACACACCAGAAAGGTACATGTATGTTCATTCTTACACACATAAAGCTTGCTCATGAAAAGCTATGTGGATAGATGCTGCCCATTTTTTAGACTTTCAGGAGAAAAGCTTTCTAAGTGGAAAGCCCTTTTTCTGATTCAAAAATCATCATAAAGTATTTCAAACCTAAATACTTTGTAAATGCCTTTTATTGGGCTCCTTGTTTTGTTCTGGGGAGGTAACTTGTTACATGCAAGTTTCCGCTTGGGCTGTTATTTGTATGTGAGCACAAGTACCCACATATATGCATGTTTTGAGAATAGCCATGTCATATTGTCTTTTCCAAGTTCATGAAGGAGAAATCAAATGTTTGCTGCTTTTCAAAACAAACAGAATTTTTCTCCATTTCACTTAACTCTGGTGAAACTAAAGAACTATTTTTTTAATTGTGTAGGAAAGCTGGATTTTAGTTATAATGAAATTGTTAAAGTCAAGCACTTCTTCCTCTTGACTTGTCTTCCACCTCAGTCCAGAAGAGCAGGAAGTGGAATGACCAAGAAGGATCTGAACACCCTTTTACTCTTAGACCTTTCTGCCTCCCAGCCCAGTGAAATAGGTGGATGGCCAAGGTCCAGCACTCCTAGCCTTTGCCCTGTATACCACCCCATGAAGACTATGGGCAATACAATTCATCTGCCATTTACCGTTACTCTTATTTTGTTCTCCTTACCTCTGTACAACTTCTTCACTAAGTGTAAACTATCCCCAACCCTAACTTTGATCCCCATCTTCCCTGCCTACCCATGTCCTATTCCAACTCAGCCCACCCCTTCCATAGTAGCCTCCAGAGTTCCCATTTCATAATGAACACATTTCCCTTCCATTTACTTGTTTTCATTGAGACCTCATTTCCCGAAATGACACTGTGTCTCTAGTCATGCTATTTAGCACTGGCTGTAGGTTCTCTCACACCTCAAAATACTCACATTCTGGTTCTAGAGAGGGAATCAGACTCCTCTTTTTCCATTAACATTTCCAGACTCTCCTTTTTCTGACGTTCAGAAAATTCTTGAAATTCATGCTAAACATTTTTTGTCCTATAGCTATGGTAGGGACTATTGTCTGCTGACCTATAGGTCTTTGTCCTCAGTTTCTCTAGGAAAACAGCACCTAGATCACTATCTTCCTCTCTTCCCCTAACCCTAAGGGATTATATTCTTTATTCATACTGATATTCTATGCTAAACTCCCAAGTCTTGTAATTTTCCTCCGTGTTCCCTGAGCTTTTTGTAGGGATAGTTAACACCCTGGATTTCATAAACATTCTGTTTCCTTACTTCCTATTTCCTTATTATCAGGTATTGGTAATAACTGATAATCCTTGATTTGACCATAACCTCTCATCATTCTCTCTCTCCCTATGGCCTAAACTGTCTTAAAACATTTTGTTCATTCTCATCATGATCTCCAATCCTCTGCTTCTCAGTACTTTCTTAGATCATTACTCATCCCCTGAACTCATTTTCCTCCTTTTCCAGTCTCAACCCTTTAGTTAATCAATTCAGCTCCATACTGTCCTCTACCCTCACCCCCTTATCCTTTGATCACTTATCTGTCATCCTACTTCAGCCTTAGATAATTCCATCATTCTCCCTCACATCTCCAGTCAATTGCCATGTCTCACTACTCCTACTTTTCTGCCATCTCTTGAATCATTTCCTTTCTCTCTATTTTCATAGCTACCACATTAATTCAGGCCTTCCCCACCTGTGGCCCAGACTATTGAAATGGCCATCTAATTGTCCTTTCCCTGCTTAGGAAATGCCAGTGGCTCCTACTATACTCTAGAATCAAATAGAAGCCCCTCTTTTTTGGTTTGTAAAGCTCTTTACAACCTCCCCCTAACTTGTCTTTTGCCTCCTTCCTATACTCTATAGTCCATCCAAACTATCCTTGTCTTTATTCCTTATACATAGCTTTCTTTCTCATTACCATCTCTTTCTCCTGGCTGTCGTCCTTCCTTCAGGACTAAGTTCAAGTTCTATCCTCTGTACAAAAGCCTGTACTGATTTCCCCCTCAACTACCTTATATTTATGTTGTACAAGTGTGTATGTGCATTTGAGTCTATATATCCATGCATGTGTATGTGTAGTCTGCTGATATCAAAATGTGTGTGCATATATATCTATACATACACATAGATGTGTGCATATATACACAGATTCTCCTTGTGAGCAGAAATGGTTTCACTTTTTTGGTATCTGTATTTCTAGTGCCTACCTGTAGTAAATACTTAGTAAATTTGTGTTGGTTGATAGTTAATCAGTCAAATGAGAAGGATTTATTAAGCACTTGCTCTGGCCTAGGCGCCAATATAAGTGCTGTGGGTACAAAGACAATGAGAAATGGTCCCCAGGGAGATTCTAGCAGAAGACAATATTTGTATGTTTATAAAGTAATCACACAAAAATCTAAAGAAAATGAAGACCAGGACTTTGGGGAGGGTTGTGCATTAGAAAAGCCTTCCATGGTGAAAATGACACATGAGTGTAGTTTTGAAAGAAATCAGATTCCCTAAATTGGAGATGAGGAGGGAGAGCATTCCAGTCAGAGGCCCAGAGACAGCAGAGGAAGGAGCCTTTGGTGTGAGGAAGAGCATGGGGGGCAGTGTGGCCAGAGCCCATGTCCATGGCAGTCAGGTATAAGAAGACTGGAAATGTAGAAGGGGACCAGATTGTAAAGAGCTGTAAATAGTAAACAAGAGTTCATATTTGTTTCTAGAGATAATAGGGAGCCACTGTAGAAAGCTTCCTATATACTTAAGTAATGATGTCATTAAAATTCCAGTTCAGTCAAAAAATAAAAATTCTAAATTCTTATCTAAAGAGAAACCTAAGGATCTTTTGTTCTCCATATCCAATAACATGCCATCTACTTTTTCTATATAGAAAGACTTACTATTGTGTAAGCTGAAATGAGCAGACTCACAACAGTATTCATTTGACTGTAATTATAGTTTTAAGGAAGAAACCAAAAACATAGGAACTACAAATGAGCTCAGAAGTGGACACAAAATTTTTTTTGCCAATTTGTTTGGTTCTCTTTTGCCAAAATGTTCAACATGATATATTAAGGATTTTATGTGTTATTTATATACTCAATTTTATTGTTGTCAATAGCCATCAAGTTTATAATTAAAAAAAAATAAATGAAAAAAGTCTACAGTTATTCCTTCTATATTGCAGGGGTTTAGTGCCCACGTGTTCTCGAAAATCTGCATTAAAATTTTTGCCCTGAATTATTATGGTATTGAAAGCTAAACTATGTTGATATTATATAATACTAAACATATATTTTATAAGCATTTCTAAACTTTTGAACTTTCTCTGTATCATCTGCTGGACTTCATGTGTCATCTGTGGCTTCTGCAAAACTTTCCAAAAATTCCTATTTAATTTCTTATGCTGATCTGTGATCTATTGAAACCATGATGGGGGAAAGTTGCAAGGTAGAAGGGATAATAACTGTGCTTTTATGATATCCTTTACCTCTCTCACTTACTTTTTATTCCCACTATCATCCCTAAAATTCAGGCCCTGATTACCTCTTGCCTAGGCTGTTAGAACAGGCTCCTAATTAGTCTCTCACCTAATCTCCAGACTCTTCTCCCTTTAATCTATTCCTTGCTGCTCCCTTAAGTTAGCACATGTTCCAGAGCTAGACTAGATTACTCACTGTTCCTCTAAAGACTCATAACCTTCCCATCTCATGATAATATATTCATCTAGAAAGCCATCCCCTCACCCCAGATCTCTGCCCATCATAATGCCACCCATTCCAGGTGGCATTTATCCACCTTCCTACCTGCCCTCTTGTCCAGATCTGGTGTGATTTCACCTTCCTTTGCTCCTCCAGACTATAGGTCTTGGGTCATTAATCTTATTGGGCCTTTTATTTCATTGACTTGTACATGCATTTTTATTTTCCTCCATAAATATAAGCTCCTTGATTCTTTTATTTTTAACAAGTGTGGTATCATTTTAACTACATTGTTATAACTATAGAGAAGATGGTAAGTATAAATAAGGCTTTCAGTTTATATTTCCTCATTTTACAATGTGATGTGTGCCAAGTAACCATGTCCTTTTTCATTCAGAAATAATTTGAGTATGCTAGTTGCTTGGGGAAATAGAAAATGTAATTATGATCTTTGGCCTCATTAAACTTGCTAGCTAGCACTTTTCTGATGGATTCTCCTTAGGCTCCTGAGCCTCCAATATGCTAAAGACTCAGCTCTATGCTTTCAACAATTTTTGTGTATAATTGCTGCTATAAGTATTTCATTCACTCCAATACTGCTATCTCAGTATTTGAGGAAGGAGAAAAAATGATAAAATCCTTCCTTGGCCAGGTTTTAATTAGTCTTTTACCAGTCATCAATAACTTGCACACACGATATTAAATTGAATACATTCATTGCTTAGTTTGTTGTATTTGGCCCAGGAGCAACATAATTCACAAAACCTTCCTCCTCTCCTCATTAAACAAGAAATGGACATTGTTGGCTGATGAAGATGGTTTCTATACCCATGTTTCAAATCAGAGCCACAGAGCAAAGTTTGGCTCAGGGAATAATTAGGGAACTCTAAACACGGACAAATAAGTACCAAGAATTAATTCTTCTTTTGAAGTAGTACTTTTAGCACTGAGCCCTTTAATTAAAGATATACCCTTCTGTCACTGGATCCTATCTCATAACTTCCTTTTTTTTTTTAATAGGTAGCAAATGGTCAGGGTGAAAATAAGATGAAAAATTTGCCTGTGCCTGTCTATCTTAGACCTTTAGATGAAAAAGATGCATCAATGAAGGTAGGTCTGTTTTATGAAGTTAAGCATGATTTCCTAATATTCTAGGCAGTTTTAATCTTATAAACTAGAAAATGGTTGAATTCCTTTTACATAAGAGGAAAAAGACTACAGTGAATATAGTAACATCTTGTGCATTAAGGTTTCTCTTTCCTTGCTATGATCTTAGACTTTGAGTTAAATCTTTTCCTAAATAATAGTTACACCAAAAAAGACTTGGAAAGATATAAATATTTGAGGAACTAACTACTCTTTCTTTTTTTACCCTAAGCTGTGGTGTGCTGTTGGAGTCAATTTATCTGGTGGGAAGACAAGAGATGGCGGCTCTGTGGTTGGAGCCAGCGTATTTTATAATGATGTGGCAACTCTGGATGCAGAAGACAACAAGCAACGCAGTGCCTCTCAGAGCAGTTTGGACCGCTTAGATCAGGAGCTCCAGGTGAGCTGGGGAATCAGAGGGCTCCCAGCCACTGTTCTAAAGGGACTCATTTATTTTCTTTCTTAACTTGTCTTCTCAATCTCACAAATGATTCCAAAGTTAACCTGAGATGACATTGCCCTGCATCAGAATAGCTGCATGAGAGCCTCTTGATGTAGTAGACATACTTCTTACGAGCCACTGCCTCCTCATCTTGCTTTGCCCACATAGGAGCAGCAAAAGGAATTAAAACATCAGGAAGAATTATCCAGTCTCGTCTGGATCTGCACCAGCACTCACTCAGCCTCCAAAGTGCTTGTGGTTGATGCTAATCAGCCTGGCAACATCCTTGACAGTTTCACCGTTTGCAATTCCCATGTTCTTTGTATTGCAAGTGTCCCAGGTAAGATGAAGCTGTAGCGAATCCAAAAACATTCATTACTTTATATATTGTTTTAAGTTCTCTACACCAGCAGAGTTATTGTGAAGTTTCAGAGAATGACTTTAACAAGAAAATAAATACATAGTGACCAGAAAACAAATTTAAGTATACTGTAGCCAACACAAATACTCTTTTCAGTCTATCTCTGATTTTTAATCCACAAAATGCTGATTCATTTTGAGTTGTTCTTTATCTGTAGTGGAGAGAAATTAAATTTATATTGTTTGTTCAGTCTACACTAGGGATGGGGAGCTTGTAGCCTCAAGGCCACATGTGGCCTTCTAGGTCCTAAAGTGCAGCCTTTTGACTGAGTCCAAGTTTTACAGAACAGATCCTTTTATTAAGGGAATTTGTTCTGTGAAGTTTGGTTTTAGTCAAAGGGCCACACTTGAGGACCTGAGGGCCACATGTGGCCTCAAAGCTACAGGTTCACCACCCCTGCTACATGCTACTGTTCAGTCCTATTATGACGATGATCCACATGTAAGATAATGGGTTTGTGGGGCTCTGAACAAACTGCATATTCTTCTGGGTGCCCCAGGTAACTCTGCCAGACTAGAGCAGGGTCAGAGCAGATGCAGCATTTGTAGAAGGAATTCCTCACCTTGTACCACTGGAATTACTTGTCTAGTAAAAACAATAAACCAACCAACCAACCAAGGAGAACCCCCAAAAACAGGGTAAAAAAAAAAGACATCTGGCTAGGATTAGGGGAGTAGTCTGTAGTCATGGAGAGAAAAACTAACCTGAGAATTCAGTCCCTCACCTTGGGCTTATTAACATGGTTCCAAGCAGCTAAAAATCAACTTGGATTACCTGTTCTAACTTGAAATTTAGTATTACTTGCTTTATGGGATGGGAAAAAATATTGCCCTAGGAAATTGCATGTTAGAGTTCTTTGTAACCATGTAAATGTAAATATAAATTACAGAAATGTAAACCATTACTCTTTTTTATTTTTATCACAAAATCAAGTGTTTCTTTTTTTAGGGGCACGAGAAACAGACTATCCTGTAGGAGAAGAGACTACAGAATCTAGTCAAGTGGACAAAGCCTCTTTGTGTGGAAGTATGACCAGCAACAGTTCAACAGAAACAGACAGTTTATTGGGAGGCATCACTGTGGTTGGCTGTACTGCAGAAGGTGTTACAGTACCAGCTGCTTCACCCAATACCAATGGTTCTTCCCCAGTGATAGAAAAGCCACCAGGTATGCCAGTACTTCTCCATTACCTTGGTAGAGACTAAAGCTTCTCTTAGCTTTGTCTAAGAAGCATCAAATTAAAAGGCAGTATGAAAGGGAAATTGAAAATGGATCAAAAGAATTATGAGTGAGTCAAATTAATTTGGTGAATAGACTGTACCTCGTTCAGTTCTTAGAGTATCCCTTTAATACCCTTTGAAAAACTCATATGAAGAAAACATGAAAGGTATATATGACGTAGGGGATAACTGGCCTTGGAATCAGGGTGGCTTGGGATCAGACCTTTCCTTTGTCACATGTTATTGTTTGACCATGAGCAGACACTTTACCTCTTAGTGCCTTAGATAACTCTTTAAAACTAAGTTACAGGTGAGTTGTCGATCTGCATTGGCACGGGGAACTTCCACACACATCCCTTTGATGATGAAATCACAGGTCCAGACCATAAAAATGAAGAATAAGAGAAAAAATAAGTCCCTAACTGGGAATAGTGAGGGTCAAGGAAGTATTATCCAAGGAAAATGAAAGTTAACAAGACCTAAATACCTAAAAGAGTCACTTACTTCCATTTTTATATTATAGAAACAGAAGCAGAAAACAGTGAGGCAGATGAGACCATTCCAACAGCAGAAGAAGCAACTGAAGCAACAGAGGGAAATGCAGGATCGGGGGAAGATAGTGTGGATCTCACCCAGCCTGGTGTCTACACAGAGCATGTCTTTACAGATCCCTTGGGGGTACAGAATACTGAAGAGGGATCTCCTGTATATCATGCAAGGTATTCAAAAATAAACCAGCATGTTATGAAACTTGAACAAAAATTCATGGATATAAATAACCAAAAACTCTCAAGCAGCAGACATCCTACTAATTGTTATTGTTGCAAGAGACCAAAATCTGTCATCCTTGATTTGCTCCCCGACTGTGTTTCAGTTTATTCCTTCCCCTTTATCCTTTCTGCTGACTTTACTCTCTCATTTTCTCCCTTCTCATTCTGAGACTTTCAATCTGGTCTAGAAATTGAATTATTCTTGATCTTCTTGGTCATTTTTCCTTTACTATGACTTCTTATGTTTGACATTTTCCTTTCTTCTCCCATTTTGTCAGCATATTCTTATTGTTTTAGCTATTTTTTTTTGCCATTTGTATAATTTTCCATTTAAATATCTTACCTTTTGTGGATTACCTTTCTGGATTAATTTATATTTCATTAGAGAACATTCTTGAATGATTTTGTGCATTGTTTAAAGGATGGAATTCTTTCTTAGAGAGGTTTTCCAGTACTTGTTTTCTCTCATTCTTCAAAGAGCAGAATAGGACTCTGTCTAAACTGGATCTCTTTTGTAATAAATTAAATTAAATCACCTACCTGTTGGATAGGGTAGATGATGATGAGGGAAAGCAACTTTTCTCTTTCTTGCCCTGTTTGGCTTGGTTAAATCTTCCAAATTAACCACTGCCTATTTAAAAGGTATGGGATCAGATACAAAGACTGAATACTGTAAGCAGTCTGGGAGAGTAAGGAATAGTTTACCTGTCAGATTTATGGAGAAGGGAAGAATTTATGACCAAACAAAAGATAGAGAGCATTACAAAATGCAAAATGGATAATTTTGATTACATTAAATTGAAAAGTTTTTGTACAAACAAAGCCAATGTAACCAAGATTAGGAGGGAAGCAGAAAACTGGGAAAGAATGTTTACAGTCAGTGTCTCTGATAAAGGCCTCATTTCTAAAATATACAGAGAATTGAGTCAAATATATAAGAATACAAGGCATTCCTCAGTTGATAAATGGTCAAAGGATATGAACAGGGAGTTTTCAGAGGAAGAAATCTCTAATAATATGAAAAAAGTGCTCTAACAGGGCAGCTAGATAGCACAGTGAATAGAGCACTAGCCCTGAAGTCAGGAGGACCTGAGTTCAAATTTGGCCTCAGACACTTAACACACTAGCTGTATGATGATGGACAAGTTACTTAACCCCAATTGTCTTGCCCCCCCCCCCCCCCAAAAAGAAAAAGAAAAAATGCTCTAAATCAGAGAAATGAAAATCAAAACAACTCTGAGGTACCCACCTGTCTGACATGACAAAGCAGGAAAATGATAAATGCTAGAGAAGATGTAGGGAAATTGGAACATTAATGCGTGGTTTATGGAGTTGTGAACTGATCCAACCATTTTGGAGAGCAATTTTATAATTGGGGCAATACTGCTATTTGATCTTTATATACAAAGGGCTATAAACATGTACATACCCTTTCACCCAGCAATACCACTTCTAGGGCTGTATCCCAAAGAGATCATACAAGTAGGGGGAGGACCTGTATGCACAAAAATATTTATAGCAGTTCTTTTTGTGGTGGCAAAGAATTAGACATCAAGGGGATGCCCATCAGTTGGAGAATGGCTGAACAAGTTGTGGTATATGAATGTAATGGAATACTATTGGAAAGTAATGGAATACATAAGAAATGAGGAGCAGACGGACTTCATAATAACCTGGAGAGACTTGTATAAACTGATGGTGAGTGAGGGGAGCAGAACCATTGTACACAATTACAGACACATCATATCTGTGATGACTAACTTGGATAGACTGGGCTCCTCCTAGCAATGCAAGGCTGTAAGTCAACTAAAGGGCTCATGATGGAAAAGGCTGCCCACATCCAGAGAAAGAATTACAGTCTGAATACAGATGGAAGCCAACTATTTGCTGTCTCTCTTTTTTGTTTTGTTTTGTTCCTTCTTTCTTGTTCATTCCATTGGTTATAATCCTTCTTTACAACTTGACTAATATTTAATGTGAACGTATTTGTAGAACCTATATTTGATTGCATGCTGCCATGCGGGGGAAGGGGAGAAAATTTGAAACTCAAAAGCTTGTGGAACTGAATGTTGTAAACTAATAATAAATAAACTATTTATTTATTTATTATCTTTATTTTTTGCTTAAAAAATTTTTTGGGGGGGTTGGGGTTAAGTGACTTGCCCAAGGTCATACAGCTAGTAAGTGTAAGTGTCTGAAGCTGGATTTGAACTCAGGTCCTCCTGAACGCCAGGGCCAGTGCTGTATTCACTGTGCCACCTAGCCATCCCTAATAAATACATTTTTTAAAAAGGTATGGGATCTTTGAGCAAAATTTAGGCATATTTCATTTGATTCACAAGCTTCTCTTGAAGCATTTTACAAGCACCTTTTTAGGTTTTAAGAAATGCCTTTATTTTAAAGAATGCTGGATCAGGTCTTATGAACTCTATCCTAAAACTTCCAGTAGCTCCCTGCATTAGAATCATTGCATTTTAGGGTATGGTACTATCTGTCTTCATAATTTCTTACCTACATATTAGACTAATCTTTGACTTTTTAATGCTATTTCTGTCTTAATTGAGATAACAAGGTACCTGGTTTTAGATTTCCTGGGCTTTATTTTTAGTGGTTTTTCGACTAAGAAGGAAATATTCATCCTCTAGAAAATTTCATTTATTAGCCACAGATTTTATAATTTTTGTTCTTTTTTCCCTTCCCAGCAATGAATCAGATGTATATAAAGATGAAATAACAGTATTGCCAAGTGAACAAGACCTGGTGCGAGAAGAGGCTCAGAAGATGAGCAGCCTTTTACCGACCATGTGGCTTGGAGCACAGAATGGCTGGTAAGAGCAGAGAAGCAGAAACTTCATCTTGGGATTATTTGGGCTCTTCATTTGTGTTCATCTCCTTTTAAAATGTGGGGGCAGTAACTCTGGGAGCAGTATGACAGCTGTACCTTGTTTGTTTTATGTTAATGGAAAGAAGTTTCACATATGTGCAAATGCTGAGGTTGTAAAGCAGCTGGCTCTGTAACTGTTTGCTCTGCTTTTAAATGGTAAACCATATGGCCCTTTGTCATGGAATGTTCCATTATTACACAGCAATATTCTTTGAAAAGGAGGCAAGTTAAACATTAATTGTGGATGATTTGAAATTGGAAGACCTTAAATACAAGAGAAGAGCTGGAGAAGGGTCTTACATAGGCTAGAATGTGAGCAGAAAATACCAGAAATAAAAGGAATATAATTAGCAAGGCCCAGTCCCAAACAAAGAGTGTTTAGAATAATTATGAAAGAAGGCTAAAACTGAATTGTCTAAGCTCTGTGGGGTGAGCGTTTTACGGTTTGGAAGGTTTGTTTGCTTGGCAGTAGAATAAGGTCTTTTTACTTATGGCATTATGTTCTTGCCCAAGCAAGGCTAGGCATGGAAGAGGTGCCTTCCTTAACATTCTAAGGCTAGCATCTGTCATGGGCAAAGATTCTATAATGGTGGCTAAAGAAAGGCTGGCAGCAAGCAGCACATGGCACCAGCTTGGCTTCTCCTATCCGTGTTGTCATGGGGCTTCTCTTGGCAGCTTTTAGAGCACTCTGTTTAGGCAGGGCATTGCCCACATCACTGTTTCCTTATCACTGTTTGTAATAGCATGAGAGCAGCTGGCCCTTATTCTTAAATTTTCTGTTGTTTGCCTTTTCCCCGTGTTTAAGTGAGTTGTCAGTGGCTAGATGTAAATGATTTCTTTGGAACTCTATATATGTCTAATTCCTCTTGCCTTTTGTTCTTGCAGTTTATATGTTCATTCATCAGTGGCCCAGTGGAGGAAATGTCTCCATTCCATTAAACTTAAAGATTCAATTCTCAGTATTGTGTAAGTTTTATTTTACGAAAACTTCTTTTTAAAATGTCTATCTTTGTACACAATAGAATATAGTAATCACTATAATATTTTTTAAAAACTCAGTGTCTGGCCCAAATAATATTCAGTTCAGTGGTGCCAGTTCAGGAACAAGTCATCTTCATTATGTGTTGAAGGCCACAGAAGTAAAAGGGAATTCTTAGTTTTAAGAAGGGAGTCAACACAGAGCCTTTTAAACCAAAGAAAACTGAGATTCACTCCATCTATTATAAATTCTTGGTTATGAGAGAACAAGTGAAAATCTTAAAGGTTTGCAGGCTACTTATGTGCATTTACTTCCAACTCAGTTTTTGGCATTGTCTTCTTACTTATATTTTAACTATCAAATAGTAAAAATCATACCTCCTTACTTGATTATCCCACCTTGAGTAGGGATTTCGGTAATATTTGGTGCCCTTTGTCCCCAGAAATTAAGTGTACTTTTTTCCCTTTATTTTTGCAGACATGTGAAAGGAATTGTATTGGTTGCACTGGCTGATGGAACACTAGCAATTTTTCATAGAGGAGTTGGTAGGATTTTTAATTGTATATTATTTTCATAAATTGTCACAAGATGCTAAAACGAGATTCCATTTTAATATCTTAAGTATTTAAAATGTTCTCAGATCTATTACATTGTACACTGTTTTCATGTAAAATACGCATTTTTTTTTTATTTTAAGAGAATTAATGGGGGAAAAAACCCATAGTAAAATAGTAATAATGATTTGTGAGATGATAAATAGAATGTTTGAATTTTTGTTAACGTTATATCAGAGTAAAATATTTTACATTGTCTCTAAGTTTTGCAGTCAAATATACAGTACTTTAATAGCTCCCTTTTATAAAGTGATCAGGTTGGAGGTTGTGGTGGTACCAAGAAATAGAATAATAGGTGATATATCTAACAGAGGCAGCTGTGGACATCACAGAAAGAGTGTTAGACTGAGTCAGAAGTCCTAGCTCTTAGCTTCCTAAGTGACAATTGGCAAGCCCTTAAGCTCTCTGTACGTAGAAAGCCATGTAGTGCAGTAGGAAAATCATGAGACTTCAAATCAGTACATCTAGCACCAAATGGCATCCCTGGCACTAAATGGGGGGCCGTTGGTAGGTTATGTGGGCTATTCCTCTGTAAAATTAGAATAATATTTGTACTAGGTCTCACAGGGCTGTCATGAGGAAAGCACGTTGGCTCCAGAAATGTGAGTGTTTGTTTGAGAAGAGGTCATGTCCAGCTTGACTTGTCTGTGAATCCAAACTTTTATTCGGTCAGACATTTTGTGCAGATATTTTTGTTGCCCTTGTCCAGAGTTTAAAAAAAAAGTTATATCCATTTTATTAAGATAACTTGTTTGACTAAAATAAGAGCCCTTCAAAAATAGACTAGATTTTGGTTCATGGGATGAGTTTTTATTATTTCATGTTATGTTTCAAATAATAAATTATTTATATCCCTTTTGAGTAACTCCAGTTACTTCTGCCATCCAGGTCTAAAGGTTGAAAGGTTGTAGAGTCGGTGAATGGAAAACCAGCCCTAAGCTCACTGTAGACAGGACTCATATAGCATTCCTTACGGGACAGATCACTTTGTAATAGTCTGAATAAATGAGGATCAACTAAATGGAATTTCTCAAGAGAAAATGATACCAGCAAAAGGAGAGATATGCTGAAATTATTCATATGTACTTTGTAATGTTTCATTAACAATCAGAATTGTAAACCCAAGTGAAATTTTTCTATTTATAGAATGATTTTTCCCAAGAGATATACATAATAGCACATATACCACAAATCTGCAATTTTATATTTTTTCCCCATAACAGTTTAGTTATTCAATTAAACATTGCTTTGCTCTGTTTCTTATTTTAAAGATGGTCAGTGGGATTTGTCAAACTATCACCTTTTGGACCTAGGACGACCACACCATTCAATCCGATGCATGACTGTGGTACATGATAAAGTCTGGTGTGGCTATAGGAATAAAATCTATGTGGTTCAACCAAAGGCCATGAAAATAGAGGCAAGTTAAAACTTATCATTTGCTGATGCAGTGTCCTTTATTTTTATCCTCTAAAGAATGTGAGAACAAATCATTTTTCTCTGATTCCAGAATGCTTCAAAGGTATTCTTTGTATGTCTTGTCATGCTGTGTTTCTTCATACATCTTTGCCAGGTTTTTTTTTTTTCCATCAAGGAGGATATCGCAGTGGTAAGTTGGAATTAGAGGAAAAAGAGATTGGTTTACATGTGTACATTTAACTCTATATGTATAAATGTAGAGGGCTGTGAAGTGTGTGGGCGTGGGTGTAGACGTATGGGCAGTCAGGTGTGGAGGACCTAGAATCAGAACTGTTTTCAGAGCCTGCCGCTTACTAGCTGTGTGACCCTGGATAAGTCACTCTCTTACCCTCAGTTTCTTTATCTATAAAAGGGGGTGATGATAATAGCATTCCCTTACAGGGTTTTTGTAAGGGTCATGTGACATCTGTAAAGAGCTTTACAAATGTCAGAGCAACATATAAAACTTATTTATCCTTGGGGCGGCTAGGTGGTGCAGTGAATAGAACACCAGCCCTGGAGTCAGGAGGACCTGAGTTCAAATCCGGCCTCAGACACTTAACACAAAAACTAGCCATGTGACCTTGGGCAAGTATGCCCTGCTTTCCCCATCCAGAAAGCTAAAAAATACCCCAAACAAACAAATCCTTCTCTGTGAGAAAATTGTAGCTGAACAACTCTGCTGTTCAGTTGTACCAGGAAAAATTGTCTCTAAGTTCTCTGGTGTATGTGATAACAGATTCATAGAGCCATTAAAGTTATTGATGTTGGTACTCCCAGTCATGGAGATCACAGCCCATCCATGCCTTCTTATTGCATAAGACTCTTGTCCATATCTTCTCATCGATCCTCCAGAGAGGAGGTATTGTGGCAAGTCATGTTCTCGAGTTCTTGATCTTACCTGTAGTTATGTGGGGCATGTGGGCAGTCCCTCATCAGATGAACCTGGCCCCTTCCCTGCGACTACATGCCTGGCACATCTCCTTTTTCTTCTTACCTGACTGATGATATCCTTTTTGCTGTTCATACCTACTCCTGCTTAGTTCTTCATTTTTAATGTATAGTAGTTCATTCAAATACATCTGACAGTTCTTTCTTTCCCTTTAAGTGACCCATGACTTTACTTCTTCAAAGACTAGTATTTTCCTGTTCACAGTCATACAGCCTCACCAGCCCAGCACTGATGCAAAGATGTTTCACAGTGAAGCTTAGACTTGAAAGCACTGGACAGTTTCCCAAAAGTAGTCTAGTGATTCTTCTTCCATTCAGTTCTCAGCCCCATCCATTGTCCATGTACAATATCTGCCAATATTATAAATCATTCAATCAGTTGCATATCATAGTCTGAACAATAGAAATTCTTCCTCTTTTTCTTTTGAGTGTTTCTTGATTTCATTTAGGAAGCCTTGCTTGTTCTGGGGTTTGATGTGATTAGCACGGTATTATGCCTAAAAAGGAGCATCTGGGTGACCTGACCTTTTATAAGGACTACCACTTTCACTTGGATTCTGCAGTGGAACTTTTCTGTGGTGGCAGCTGCTTCCTTTGACTAGCATGCTTCTCCTTATTTTATGCCTTACTTAATATTACTGATCACAAGCCAACAAACGAAGTTGTCTCTCATGCTACATCTTTTTTATGTAATTTTGTCATATGTACATGAGGCACTTTAATCACACCTAGCATCAGAGGCACCCTGTTAGTATGTTATCCTTAACGACAATTTTATAGAAATGGAAAAAAGAGACACATGGGTTGGTAGTTACATGATATTTTCTCAGTCTCTTTTTTGAGCAGATATTAAAGCCTGGCATTTCCCCCTTTGCTTCTGGTGTTTTCCTCTCTTTAAAATGTCTCAAGGACCAGTCTCTAGAGATGCTATACACACACACACACACACACACACACACACACACACACACACACACA
>NW_027187335.1:9851777-9878737 GCF_028583685.1 Petaurus breviceps papuanus
ACACACACACACACACACACACACACACACACACACACACACACACACTATATACTGTGTGTATGTATATGTAGGAACTATTATCTGTATCCATATCTATATATATGAACTATATACATACACATACAGTTCATTGGGTTGATTGAGTTTAGCTCATTTGACCATGAATTGCTCAAAGAATTCATGACCTAGTGGCCAGACAACTAAACATAAGCTTTTCCTTACTTGAGAGACAATAGATAGAAAGGCAGTCTTAGGTTGGGACTACACTTGAAGACCAGTGACTAAATACAGATATTCCACTAACATAGGCTACTGTACAATTCATAAAGCCATAATATGACTGGGGTGGGAGTTCTTCCTCAAGTTTGTGTCTTTGAAGTAAATGACATCATCTCCTCAATGCCACTCCCTCCTCTCCTTCACCAGACCAAGGTTACACATGTGGGCCTGAATTGGGGAGACAAGTAAGAGGCAGAGTAAAGAGAGCACTGAATTGAGCATCAGAAGACTCGGGCTCTGGTCCTGACTTTTTATTATTAGCATTAGTCTCAAAGTCACTGGTTATTTCCCCTTTCTAGGATCCAGTTTCTTCCTGTAAAGTGGCAGAAGTGTGACTTTATAGCCACAAAGGTCCCTCCATCTCTGCCATTCGACTCTTCTCTGACTGCCATACGCTGAATGTCTGGGTTCTTTTCTTGTGTTTGTTTGTTTGTTGGAGCGCTGGTTTCCTGGCATGTGTCACTCCATCTGTTCCTTACCTACAAGAGATACTGTGTCTCCCAGTTGGAAGAATTAGGCATTTTCTTTTAAATCCTTAATATGATTTTCATGTCTTTGATAATGTGCACTGTTGAGGTATCATGCAATGTCCAGTCATCACCTACACTTGTGCTCTTTCTTGCAGCAGTTATGTCCAAGAGCTATAGCCACCTTTTTGTAAATTATATCTTTGCCCACCTTTTAGAGCATAAGACCAGTACAACTGCCTTGAAAAGGTTATACAGATGAATTTCTTTATATCCAAACTAACTGGCATTCGAATCATCTTTCCTAGAAATCATTTGATGCCCACCCAAGGAAAGAAAGCCAAGTGAGACAGCTGGCATGGATCGGTGATGGGGTGTGGGTCTCAATTCGTTTGGATTCTACCCTCCGTCTATATCACGCACATACATATCAGCATCTACAGGATGTGGACATTGAACCTTATGTAAGCAAAATGTTAGGTAAGTCTCCATGTCCTTTATCTTGTAACAACTCCCCTTTAATAGCTGTGCAGGGGAAATTTTTAGTTTAAGATTGCTTAAAGTCCTGTGTGGAGAATGAAGGTATATAAATTTGTAGAAGCTGTTCATATAAATAGAGCTTTTAATCTTCTAGGTGGGAGATAACTTTTATGAAAATATATTAGATTTAGTTTTGTTTTTAGTTGTGTCTTTTTACAATTTGTTTTCTTATCAACTTCTAGGACCTAAAGAACATTGCAGGTATTATCTAGAAATGCCAAAATATTAACTCCCTGCCTTTGTTTAAAATGAAAGAAGCTGATGTACACTAGGTCTCAAAATGCTGTCTTTTCTCTAGCTTTTCTCAAACCTCAGACAGTTTCAGATAAAGAAGGAAAGTCCAGAAGTGTTGCCAGCAAAGATCATTTTTGTTTATGAAAAGAAACATCAAGCAATATCTGACACTTCTATAGCACTTTAAGGTTATTGAAAAGTGCTTTACATTATATATGTTATCTCATATCTTTACAATATGCCTGTCAGGTAAGTGCTATTCTCCCCATTTTACAGATGAGGAAACTGAGACTGAGATTAAGTGACTTGTCCTGGGTCATGTATATGAGGCAGTATTTTAACTCAGGTCTTCCAGACTCCAAATACAGCACTGTCTTCCGTGCCTACATCCTGGTTTGAGTGTGCTGCTTAACTGTGCCTTCCTTCCCAATTGATGGTGGGATGGCAGCTGATTTTTGAATTTGCTTTTCTGTTAACCCTGTGATGTTGGCATATGGACTGATTTGAGGTAAACCCAAATACGGTTAGTCACAGGAAACAAGGAGTAAGGTGCCACATTCAGCCAATCCAGATGCCTCAATTTGTATGTAGCATTCATTCATATCTCACCATTTCACTGAAACTACTATTTCTGAGGACATCAATGAACTCTTTTCTAAAACCATGTCCTTTTTTCAGCCCTTCTCTTCCTTGACTGCTCAGCAGCATTTAACACTGTCAGCAACCTCCTCCTTTATGATACTCTCTCCTCTCTGGATTTTCATGTCAGCCGTCATGCTTCTTTTTCATCCTGTCAAAGGATTTTCCTTGGTCCCTTTTGTAGGATCCTTTTCTGTGGCCTGTGCTATGCTATCCTTCACCTTCTGCTTTTTCTAGGCTCTCTTTCTTGGTGATCTCACCATTTCCCATGGATTCAGCTATCACTTCTATGCACATGACTCCCCAATCCACATGTCCAGCCTTCATCTCTCTTCTGAGCTCTAGTTTCCTGTACATCTCCACCTGGATGGCTCACAGGCAGCTCAGACTTGGCATATTTTAATAAAAAGACCACTCACTATTTTTCCTCCTAAACTTGCCCCACTCCAACCATGTGACTTTCTTGGGTGATAGTATAGTCCCGAGACAGGGTGTTGGGTGGGGAGTCAGGGGCTCTGAGTTAGATTTCTATCTCTGCTACTTAACTGCTGTGGGACCATGAACAAAGCATTTAACCTCTCAAGGATTCCTCTTGCTCATCTTTCAGATGAGGACAGTTGGATTTGAGGGCCTCTGAGTTTCCTTGTTCATTGTCTGTGATCCATCCTTTGAGTCACCCTCATTCACAAGCTCAGACTCATCCTTGGCTCTTCCCTCTCACTCAGCCCTGCCAGCCTTTTCCATCTTCTTACCCTCTTTTATTCCTTCACACTCACATCTAGTTCTGCTGGATTGCTTGGTGTTCCTTTGACACAGCCCTTCATCCCTGGCCTCTGGCTGTTTCCCATGCCTGGGGTGCTCTCCCCTCAAGAGCTCCCCCAACTCTTAGGCTGCCTTTAAGACTCAGCCATAAAGCAGGCATGTGTGTGTGCATGTTTGTGTGTGCATGTGCTCTTTATGCATCAGTTGCATGTTTTCTCTTTTGTGGCCATTTTTCCCCCCTTGCTTTGTCTCCCCAGCACTTGCACATAGTAAGCACTTAGTAAATGCTTGTTGACTGACTGGGTGTCTCTCTCTTCTTTCACCACCCCCTCCATATCCAACTTCTTGCCAGCCTTCCATATTGGTAAATCTTATTCATTTTACCTCCTAAGCATCTCTTCTCTCCTCTCTCCTTTCTCCTCAGCCTAGTTCATGCCCTCATCATCTCTCTTTTGGGCTATTGTAATAGCCTCTTGTTGGTCTCTGGTACCTCTAGGCTTTCATATCTACAATCCAGCCTCCACACAATAGGGAAATTGATATTCCTAAGGTGTAAGTTTGTTCATATCGCTGTTATGTTTAAGAAATTTCAGTGGATCCCTATTGCCTTTAGAATAAAGTACAAATTCCTTTAGGTTATGTTTAAAGCCCTTCACAATCTAGCTTCAGCCACTTTTTACACACACACACACACCCATACACACACACACACACACCCATACCCATACTCTGTCTCAACCTTATGTATCTACTTGCTCTTCCCCATGCTTTTGCAAAGGTTGGCCACCAGTCCTGGAATCTCTGTCTTTATTTCTGACTTCTCCTAAGTAGTGCTCTCTCACCTCATCACTGTGTTTTTCATATATCCTTTATTTACCTATCTCTGAATGTGTATCTACTAACAGAATGTAAGCCCATTGAAGGCAGGAACCACCTGACTTTTGTATTTGTATTTCCAGCATCTCTCACAGGTCTTGACACCTTAATACATATTTCTTAATACATATTTCTTGCTGTATTGATGATTTTACAAATTGTTTTTATTTATATAGGTACTGGAAAATTGGGCTTCTCTTTTGTGAGAATCACAGCTCTTATGGTATCTTGTAATCGTTTGTGGGTAGGGACAGGAAATGGCGTCATTATCTCCATCCCACTAACAGAAAGTAAGTATATTATGGATAACAGTCAGAATGTATATAGGAGTGTTTTAGGAAATAGTTATATCATCTTAAAGTGTTTACTTTCCAAATTTCACATAAAGAAAGGCCTTGTGTGGTCCTAGAACATCTATAGTAACTCCAGAAATAAAATTGCTGGCAAAAATCTAGCAATTTTTTACATATAGCTATGAAACTCATGATCCCCTGGGAAAATAGTTTCATGTACCAGGATTAATATTGTGAAATGAATATATCTTACTATTAGAAATCTGCATTCACCTGTGGGTCGTCCCCTTTCCCTCTTCCCCCCCCCCCCCAGCCTCCTTGTAGATTTAGGGCCTTTGTTTTTAAAGGACTTTTTTCTTAGACTATTCTCTTTTCCCATTCAGCTTTATAACTTGAATGTCCATTTTAAAATATTCACTAATAAAGATTTTGATGTTTCCCATATGGCTACACCTAGGTTATATATAAATTTTTGAAAACAATGTAATGACATTTTTGAAAAATAAGTCAACAGGTTCTTTCTTGAGTTTGAAAATGTGTGTTCTGTACTGTGTTTGGGCAAGATGTGACTGGAGTGCTTTTGTGAATAGCACATGCATTGCGTGTTTCTCATACTGTGTTCCATTGCATTGCTCATCCATTAAATAAGTGTTTTTATGTTGCACGTTCAGTTATGATTCCGGGGGAAGGAGAGAAGAAAGGCAGCCAAGTGCCACATTCCATAAAATAAAACTTACAAGATTGACGTTTTAGAATATAAATAGATTGTTGTGTCTTTTCTCCTTCCCTTTTTACCTTAAAAACAAACTCCTAAACTGGGAACTCTTCAAGGTCCTGATCTGAACTCTGAATTCCCTGTCCTGTTGGTAGACATAGATTTATAGTACTGAATTGTTCATTTCTTTGTGAAAGATAAGGGGTTTAAACACAGTAAATACTCTCTGTCTTTGGTAAATTGAATGTACTGTCTGCTGAAAACCACCGTGTTGCTCTGTGGCAACTGAACTAAAAGGAATCACGTGATCAGGGCAGTTGATTAAAGAAACCTTGTGACTTTTAAGTGTCACATTTTAAATAAAACATCTTCTATGTTGTGGTAGCCATTTTTATTTTTGTGTAAGGGATGCCAAGTTTTGTCCATCTTAATATTTTGTAGGGGGCAGTTTCATTTTGGCAATCTAATTCATCAGTATTTACAAAAAGAGCGAAAGGGGAAAAGCTGGTATAACAGAAAACTGCCGATATTGAATTCCTAACCCTCAATTCAGATTCATTGAAATTAATGTTAAGGATCATATTTATTTTTTTTCTATATCCTGAACTTCCATGTATTTTGCTTTCTTTAATTCCTTTTGGGATTTTGTTAATTTAGGAAGGAGCTTTAGAGCTCCAATTCATCAGATACCAAAACATGAAAGTGACTCACATTCTCCTTCTCCTCTACTGTCATATACCTGTCCATTTCCCCTTTCCTCCTTTCTCACTGTAGCTGTAATCCTCCACCAGGGACGCTTACTGGGGCTGAGGGGTAAGTGCAGATCCTGAACCAAACTCTTATTTCCGGGCTGCTAATGGCCACTATGAGGCTGTGTTTCACTTAGAATAAATACCCCTTCTCTGTTCCTAATGCCATTCACTCTCAGTCACTGCTCTGCAGCAGTTTTCTCTCTGTTTGTTTGTTTGCTACATGGCCACCAAGTCTGCTCAGCAGTTTAGTCTTGTCATCATCTTTTGTTGCAGCTGAACTTCCATCCAGGCTTTGTTTTTCTCCCAATAAAAACATGAAACCATCTCTTAAAGCTGTCATTAATCTACATTGTTTACTCCTGTTCTCAGTTATGTTTCTTTCACTCATTGACTAGTCCTTGGAGTGGGGCTGGTTTGTATGTCTAGCTGATTTAAAGTTACCCAGCACAAGTTCTAGCCAGCAAGTTACAGCAGCTGGATGGTTTTTTTACATTGCTTTCTGGCTAGAGGAGGGAAGTATTCTGCTGCTTTTTACTGAGGAGGAACTTATTGTAAAAAGCAGAACAGTCTAACTCTAAAGACAGATTTTATTTTTAAAAATACACTTGGCCATTGGAAGTCTGCTTTATAGGCTATAAAATTGCTGTTTTTCAAATGAAAGAACATAATTCAAAACCAGATGTAACACTTGATCTCTTTAGTTTACAAAAAAGGATTCTTTACAAGATTTGTTTAAAAATTTAAGTTTTGATACCTGCTAGACTGGCAAATCCCCTAATCCATTTACTGAGGTACTTTAAAATAACTGGCATGCCCTCTTTTCCCAGCTCTATCTTGAATTGGCATTGCTGCCCTTCTGTTTCATTTTCTCTCAATGGCTGTAGCTTTTTAGATGATACCATAAGGATTAACCAATAACCTCTCAAGCCAGCAACATTTTTCAAGGGAAAATATTTGGTATTTGATTTTCTATTTTTAGCAAATAAAACCTCAGTAGGACCCGGAAACCGTCCTGGAAGTGTAATTCGTGTGTATGGTGATGAAAATAGTGATAAAGTAACTCCAGGAACATTTATACCATATTGCTCAATGGCGCACGCCCAGCTCTGCTTCCATGGGCACCGGGATGCTGTCAAGTTCTTTGTTGCAGTACCAGGTGAGATGGATTCTCCTTGTGAGATAGTTCATATGATTCTCTTCATATGACTTTTAGATTCACTATGCCATTCTCAAACTGTCATTTTTTATAGTTGGTCAACTTTTTAAAAAATTCCTACTTGTGAACAAACTTCTAGATGTATTTGGACATAAACACACTTACTTGGGAAAAGCTATGGAGTCTGTTACATCATGGAAAACCCTGTTTCTTCCACTAATTACAGAAACATAATTGGACTTAAGAAGTAACTAGAAGAAAACCTAATGCAAAAAAACCAGTGTGTTATATAGTTAGGTACTCATTAACAGTTTTTTGAGTTAAATTAAATATCTAGGCTGGCAAAAGAGAGACATCTTAGGTGAGAACAACCTAAGCATTCTCACACTAAACCATATTGATGGCATTTTTGCATGCTCTGAAAACATTTAGCTTTTCTGTTTGATGGTAAAATCAACTGGTGTATGTAACATTTAGTTTTGTTCTCATCTGAAACAGGTCAGGTGATCAGCCCACCCAGTGCTGCTGCTGCTGCTGCTGCTGCTGGTGGCAGTGGCAGCGGCAGCAGCATAGAACTAGCATGTGACAAGCCAGGACCACCTGCACAGGAATCCAGCCAGAATCCCTTGAAGTCCATGCTTGTGATTAGCGGAGGAGAGGGATATATAGATTTCAGAATGGGTGAGTATGTAGATCTCCGTTGGGATTTCATGTGCAAGTGTGTTTTGAACCATCTTCTTAATTTTGCCAAGAAACCATTCTACTTAGGAGATCTCTAATAGCATAAGATTATCATAGATTGATAAAGAGCTAAGAGAAACCCTGGAGGTTAGCTAGTCTAACCTCATTTTACAAATGAAGTCCAGAGACATTGACTTGCCCTAGATCTCACAGGGTTTAAAGAGCAGAACTTTAAATCTTTACTTAGTAACAAAATTTGAATTTCTCCTTAAAGCAAAAAGTTTCTATTTTGAGATAGAATTATTTTAATATAAATAAAGGAATATCTTGAGGCAGTCAATATTTATGGACCAGAAATTTCCTAAAACTGAGCCACAAAAGGTTTTAAAAGAAGTCCAAAGAGTGGGTAGGTGGTGCAGTGAATAGAGCCCTGGCCCTAGAATCAGGAGGATCTGAGTTAAGATGTGGCCTCAGATACTTAACACATATTAGCTGTGTGACCTTGGGCAAGTCACTTTACCCCAACTGCCCTCCCCTCCCCCCTCCAAAAAGCAAAAAAAAAAAGTCCAAAGCGTATAACTGGAAGGTACTATATTTTTAGGGAATGAATTGATCCAGATTTAAAGGTTTAGGACTTTGAAAGTCATACATCAATGCCAATATGTCACCTGTGATCACATATTTGAATATGAAATTGCCAGGGGTTTGAGCTGATATTTCAGGTGTTCAGTGTGAAGTTTGGTAATACCCAGGTTCTGCTGATATCAGTAGAAGCCTGTTCTAATTGTTGACTAATTTGGTGTATTGCTGAATTGAAAGAAATTGGCTTAGTTTGGATTACCATTGCCTTAGTACATAGCATTTTGCAAGAAAGATCTCAGAACCTTGTCATGGTGGGAAATATGGTAGCTGGTCAGAAGCAGAGAGCCAGATAAAGGAAAATAAATACTTTAAAAAATGCACTTTAAAATAATTTTTAAGAATATATACTTAAATACTTTAAAATTGGTTTTTTAATGTGATTTTCAAGTTTCACTCTGCAAGTTAAATATTTCCTTCCCGTGCTCAGCCCAAAAAAGTGAGTAGAAAGTGGATTAACCAGATGTTAGCAGTATTTCATGAAGATAGACTGGAAAATAGGTCAATATTTCTAAACTGGGGCTGTTCTTAATACTAACTACTACTTAATTTTTTGATGGTTGTAGTTAAAGTTTTGTTTTTGAGCCTAGAGCATTTTTTTCCTTGAACTGCTTTAATAATGGGAAATTGATGCTAAATGGCTTCTTTGTTTCAGTAACTTAAGTCAAGATGATTGGAAAGAAGCCTTTTTCTTCCAGTTTTCTTTGTTATAGTCATCGCATGTATTGTTTTCCTGGTTCCTGGTTTCCTGGTTTACTTTACTTTGCAGCAGTTTATGAGTCTTTTCCTGATTTTCTTTAATTCTCATAATCATTGTTTTCTTAACAAGCACAATAATATTCTGTTACATTCTTGGACCACAGCCTGTTTATTCTCTAGTTGGTGGACATCTATTTTGTTTTCAGTTCTTTGGTATTAACAAAAAATGTCAGAAGTGTTTTGATGTGTATGTGTGGCCATTTGAAAAAACAAAAAGACACCGACCTCCTTGGGCCAGATTGCCTATTTCCAGATTGCTTTCTAAAATGGTTTTATCAATTCATCAATCTATCAACAATTCACAAATGTGCTTCTCTTTCCACAACCCTTCCAGCATGAACTATTCCCATCTTTCATCATCTTTGCTAATTTGTATCCATTTTGTTAACAAAAGCAAAGAAAGTCAAACTTTGCTTCTTAACATCAGTTAATTAATTTTTAACGTAAATGCCTTCCCATGTTTCCACAAATGTTTGAAGAAATTTTATTTTATTCTCCTAGGCCTTTAATGTATGTAACTTCTGCACTCCAACAGACTAAGAAAAGACCATCGTGGGAGTGTATGAAGAGGAGTGTTTGTGTTTAAAAAGGGAATGATCCAAGTGCTATTTAGATGCTTCCCTTTTACTTCTATTCTTTAGATGCTCCAAGAATCACAGTGCTTTCTTCTAGCCAGCTGTAATCTCCACTTACTGTATTACCTTCTAAGACTTGTAACTTCTCAAACCAAGCAAGTGAGCAGCATCTTTTTGTCTTCACTATCCATTGATGCAGACCTTTTTAGGGATCCTGCCAGAAGCCCTGGCATAGTAGTGTGCCAGTTGTCGTTAGATTATTTCAGAGTGACAGTGCTCTGTAATATCGAGATGAGTTGTATCAATGAATAATCTGCTAAGCATAATGTGAAGCGAGTGGGTAGAGTAGAAAAATCCTGCAAATGATCTTTTAAAAACAACATGGCACCTCATTTTAAAAAAGCACTTAAGCACTTTAAAAAGAAAAGGCACAGTGTCTGGCACAGAGTAGGTACTTTAACAAATGATTATTGACCTCTTGGCTTTGCTTTTGGCAAAAAAAAAGAGCTTACCTGCAATTTCACCTAACTTTCCCTGCCTTCATTCCCACCTTACACAGCTAAGTCAAGGACTGTTAATTAAAGGACTAGGAATCCTAGGAAGAAAATCTAAAGTGATTAGTGAGTGTGTGGCTCACAACAGATTTGGCTTCATAGGGTGTTGGAGGAAGATACTTAAATTTCCTTTTTGCAGTCTGCAAATTTGGCCTATTATTAATCCTCATATCACTGCTGATGAACCTACATGTACATTTTGTTTAGTGCTTTGTCTTTTTTATCGTAGCTGTTGTGTCACATTTTGAGAGTCTGAGATAAGTCTGTCCATTTGGGATAGGTAGACAACTAGTCTGCTTAAAGTTGGTTTTATTTTATATTCCTGTCAATGTCAATAAGACTTTTTTTTAAAGATTTGCCTTACTTGATTTTGCTTATTTGGTTTTTTAAAAATAATCTACTTAGTTTTTAACATTCACTTCCATAAGATTTTAAATTTTGAAGTCCCCTCCTCCTCTTCCCCTTCCCCAAGATGGTGTGAAGTCTGATATGGACCTACATTCATATTAAAACATTTTCACATTAGTCATGATATAAAGAAGAGTTAGAACTAATGGGAGGAACCACAAGACAGAAGAAACAAAACAACAAAAGAAAAGGAGATCAAATAGTATGCTGCCATCTGCATTCAGACTCCAATGTTCTTTCTCTGGATAGCATTTTCTATATTGAGTTTTTTGCAGTTGTCTCAGGTCCTTACATTTCTGGGAAGAGTTAAGTCTATCAAAGTCAGTCATTGCACAATATGGCTGTTACTGTATCTGTAAATTATTGTTTTAGGATTCATTTCCAACATGTTATATAGTCAACCACCTTTCACAAATCTGGTCTAGAAAATGACTTAACTCTTACAATTTCAACAGTGGTTTGTATTAATAATATTTTCCCAGGGTGGCTAGGTGGTGCAGTGAATAGAGCACCAGCCCTGGAGTCAGGAGGACCTGAGTTCAAATCTAGCCTCAGACATTTAACACATCCTAGCTGTGTGACCTTGGGCAAGTCACTTAACCCCAATTGCCTGCTCTCCCCCCTCCAAAAAGAAAAAATAATAATATTTTCCCTCTTGTGTACACTAAGGTGGGAGACAAACCTGTGCATCAGCTTCCTGGGTTGAGCAAGAATGACAGGTCTGATGAGCTGGCAGCGGCACTTCTGCCCGCTGGTAGTTGGTGCATTCAGTTTACTTGAATCTGCCTTGTCCTCTTTCCATCAGGTGATGAAGGTGGAGACTCAGAACTCCTGGGAGATGCCCTCTCACTTGAACCCTCTGTGGCCAAAGCTGAAAGAAGTCACTTGATAGTGTGGCAAGTGATGCATGGCAATGAATGAATGCAGCAGAAACAGCTGGGGAGGAGAGAAGTCTCTTCTGCATGGTTCCCCCCATCCCCACCCTCCTTTATTTAATGCTCTTTTGTGGAATCAATTTCACTACATAATGTTTGAGCATTTTTCCTGTTAACTTTATATTACAAAATCTGTCCTACCATAACAATACAGGAACTAGCTGTTTTACAACACCAGTGTTATAGGCAACTTCAGTGTATTATGAACAAATCAAAGAATGTTTACTTTCTTAAAACTGGTGAACTATAGTAAGCAATCCACATGTGGTTTACTGCACCACAGTCTAACATAATTCACTTCTTTTGATGGAATCCCTTTTTAGCTGTCACTAATAATGGAGTTGATGGAAAACACTTGATGAATTAAACGTCTGTACTATGAAGTAAAATAGCAAAGTTTCCCCCAGTGTATTATAAAACTGACAAAAACTAATAACAGGTGGAATCATCTGGATTTATCAAAATGTCCTTGGAGGGCAAAAAGCAAAGTGTAAATTACTTTAACTTTCATTTTCAAATCTGACAAATCTTGTTTATATAGTATATAAAACTTTGTCGTTTCCATCAGATTTTAGCGGGGTGGGGTTTGTATTAAAGAAATTAAGACTATGTTATTTAAATAAAAGTTTCATGTTTCTGACTTCTTAGAACTCTAAAATTTATGAGGACTGTTGCTCTGAATATCCTAAATTGTTTGGAGAACAGTCTCTCCCACTTTCATACTGATATGTCGAGAAGGTGTGTTACTATAAGGCTCAAAAAGAGATTCTTCAGCACTGAGATGATTTTAAAAAGGAAAATTGTGTTTTGTATTCCTTGTACAGGGGATGGTGGGGCTTTTTTTAGTTTTTTTTTTTCATCCCATGTAAAAATTCACCTCTTTTCCCATTTGTTTCTGAAGAGGTTTTACCTGTTAATAAGATTAAAGCTATAATATTAGTGGAGTAGAGCCTAACCAACTGGGAGATCTGATTAGAGAAAGTATTTTCTATTGTATGTGTAAAACTATAGAACAGCTAGCACTTGGCACTCTAGATGTAAATAACACAATTTTTGCACCATATGGAGATGAGAAAAGGCCATGGTTAATGAGGAAAGATTGCATGAGGGAAACCAAGCCAATATGTATTCCTAATTTAAGATTGATACTACGTCTCTTCATTCACTGTGGGCATCCCTCTTTCTTCTGTTTTAACCAGATTAAAGATTCTGGTTCTAACACCAATTTTTCTCACTTGATTGGTTTTTAAAACCATAATGCTGCAATAATGATTCTCACCTTAACTTTTTTAAAGTGTATAATCTATAGTTACTTTTCTTTCTCTGTTATTTTAAGCAGAGATAAATTAAGTGATAATTTTTTAAAATGTAAACCTATAGTGTAGATGTTCCAAATTCTAGTAACTGCTTCAAAAAAGGGAAAAGCAGAAGAATGTATGAAACTACCTAAGCATTCTGAACAGACAGGGTTTTTTCCCCTGGCCTATCATGCAAAGAAGTTTCTGAAAACTGCAAGAGAGCGCTGTGTCTGCCAATGACTTGTTGCACCAAAATGCTAAGTTGTTGTTTTATGGTAATGGTAAGTTGTTTTTTTAATAGCCTGTGGGGTCCTTAGAAGCCTGGGGTCCTTAAAAACCATCTCATTATAGGTATGTAAGCAGCATAGAGTCTGTACAGTAAAACTATCACACAGTTGGTTAGAAAGAAAGACTATTTTTAGTAAAAGTTGCATTTTCAGAAGTAGTCAGTTTCTGAATTTTCTGGTCACTTTTTTTTCTTTCAGATCACCAAAACTGAGGCCATTCTTTCACAAGTTGTTTGATGTGTCTTTGTTTTTAAAAACTAAAACTACTTGTGAATAGTTGTGGCACTTAGTACAAAACATTATTCAATGTTAACGACCTTGAAGTTGTACAGATGTATGAAATGCTGTGTTGAAATCTTGGGTCCCAGGAAGCAAGTATCCCAGAGTTTTACCCCATCCATCCACTGATGATCAGGCAGCCATAGGTTTGCATGACAGAATAAAATTCAGGAAATCAGGGTTCAAATAGAAATGTTGAAAATAAAAAACCACTAATGATGGAAAAGGCAAATGTGATTATTCCTCTTTTGTGTTGTAGGCTTTAACATAAGAAATGCAAGTTTCTTAAGTATTATCCAAAGCATTCAGCTGATGGTAGTGCACTGCTAAATTTTCTTAGGTATTGGTGGTGGCAAGCTTGGAGGTCAGGGTTCCAAGATTTTCTATTGGAGTTTTAAATTTCAGTCAGATACTTCACTACTTTGACCCCAATGATGACTTATTCTCTGTAATGTTCCTCTTGTGTTGACAACCTTTTGGAAAGAGCTGCCAAGACAAAGAATTCTAACATGTAGCAAAAAGGGTGAAAACATAGTACCTGTTAAACTGCCACATGAGGTATGGTAAAACGGGGAATTTATTACCTTGTGTGGCTTTTTTGTTTTGTTTTAATGACAGCAACAACTACAGAAACCCTGTTGAAAGAAATGAGGGATGATGGAGAATTATCCTTTTGTTACACTGGGTGCTATACTTGCTGGCTCTTGATTGCCTTGTGAGTCTCCAGACCTGGTGTGGCAAAGGGAGCATCTGCTCTAGAGACTCTGCAATCTTAAGAGAAAGTTGATGACTATCAGTCTCATGTGGATTAAATTTCATAGAAAGATGGATGCATATCTTGATAGCTGCAGCTTGTTGATGGTGTGAAAATATTTGGAGCACAGAAGATGCAGCACACAATTTGTCAGAATGAGTATGTTTGCATGGTAAAGGTGAAAATGGATTCCCAAAGCTGCTGTATTGTTCTTTTTTTGTAAAGGTCTTCCTGCATTTGAACAGATCTGAGTTGGCAGAGAGGAGACACTTTAACTTAGACTGCCTTAGCAACAAAACAAAAAAGTCTGATTTATTTTACTAACTGTTCTAAAGAGCCTCATCTTTCAAATGCTGTGTAACTGAATATTTATTTCCCTGTGAGAGTTATGAAAATTACCAAAGGATTCAACCTTATTTAGGATTCTTCTTGATGGACCCCATTGAGATAGGGACGGGTTGAGTCCCTGGTCTGAAACTTGGGAAGAATAGGAGAAGACTAAGTGTAGTTCAGTGGAAACCGGAATGTGTTTCCACTGAGATATGCCTCCTGCCCCTGTCACCACTGGTGCTGCCCCTCAGAGCATTTTCTATATGCTAAATGTCTTTTCTTTCTCAACAAAACTGTTTCCTTTTGTTAAATCAGTTACATATTTCTCAATCTCTTAAAATATATTTTAAACATTTTATGGTCTTATTTTTTTTTTAAGTTTTGTCCTAGACATCTTATGCTGAGTTCTACTTGCCTCTGTAACCTGACATGTACTACTACCATACAGCGATTCCCTGGCTGTCTCGTTTGAGGTTGAGGCTTTGTTTCTATGAGCAAACGGCTCACTAGTAATGTAGTTATTTCAGTATTTATTTCTATTATTGAATCCTTGGGGTTCAGAATGTAACTTTGTACATGAAATATATATAAATATGTATATGAAACATGCACGAGATTAAGTGTCTTCTTTTGCATTACACCAGAGGCCGAGGCCTAGCTCCTTTTGGAAAGCCAAAATTTACCTTCCCACAGTAAACGTTATTCCTGAGGGACCAAAGCTGGTGCTGTTTGGCAGTGACCAAAAGGGAAGGGTGGGGATGACTGGTTTGAAGAATATCAGTCTGGGTCACATGTTCAGTTGATATGAATAACAACAGACAATTAGACTTTCTAACAATGTGGGAGCTCTGAGTCACAGTCCACATATGAAACTAAGACAAGCCATTTGCCAATAATAACAGGCAGGCTGTAACGTCAATTTGAATAACATAGTAGAAAAATCCCAAAGAACAATTAAAGCCAGCCTTAATGTAGCTCACATTGTAACCCATGTTCAGTACTGCAAGTATAATCTGGTAAAGTCTATGTGCTATTGACTATACTTTGTTATGTGACCTGTCCTGCAACATGCCAGCTCTTCATTACCTTCACCACTCTGTTGCTTTATGCTAGTCAAAACCATTTAATTCTTGTATGGGTGACCTACCCAGTGAGTTGGGGCTGCCCCAGAATGTAAAGCAATTAACGGCCTTAGTCAGTCCTGGGCTGAACTTTATCCTAATTCCCAATCACCTTCCTAGTGCCTAACAAGTCATTGTTTTGGAGATTAATGTATATCATTACTCACTGAACAGTCAGCTCCTTCCTGACCATACCTGCCACTGGAAAACAAAACAAAACCCACTCAGTTTTTTCCTAGACCAGTGTTAATTCCTGAATTCTTTCTGATTTTTTTTTCTTCCCTGTTGGATTCCCTCAAGACCTCATCCAGCAGCAGAGAAGACTTTTCACAAACCCCAATATAGCAATATGGCTGAGGTTCCTAAGTTCTGCCATAATTATCCTCAGCGTCTTTGTAGTTCAGTCAAAGCACCTTAGTGTAAAATAGCTAGTTTAATTTTTAGCAATTAACTTTTCTGTTAGGGAATTTATATCATGGTTTCATTGCTAAGGATTTCTTAGAGCACAATCTTAGGCCCTGTTTATCGCACAGTATACTTGATGGCAAAGCCTATGATGTTCAGGGAATTTCCCTGATCATCGTGAAGCAATTTTGTTTTTTTTTCCCCCATAACCAGAGCTGCCACTGGGTGGATGAAATTTCTCAGGTTGGTTTAAGCATTTCCAGAACAACTTCAAACTTAGGGGGCCAGGTACCAAGGCACTGATTTCAGTGCACATAAAGAAGTCATGACTTTATTTCTCTCTTAGAGAGAGGTGGAAAGACAAAGCCTTATCTCAGTTGAGCCTTCTCTTCACCCAAGCTCAGCAAACCTAGAGAAAAGAAGTTCGCTGGCTGCCCAGCTAGGTTCATAAGCATCAAAAACTAGAAGCATAGCTTCCAAATGTATTCTTAGCTAGATACAACCAGGATATGGTGAGTGGGTATATGTCACCTTAATGCAGGATAAATCTGATATTTCCACTCTGATGTATCTGGATTAAGGGCAGCATATTGGATATCAGGCATGGCCTCCATCTCCATTTTTCCTTAGCCATTCACATGGAGTGACTCCCTTAACTCTCACCTTCAAGGTAAATTATTTCCCCTCCATGGCCTTGAACTTGGAAATTCTTCTTTGTGATGACAATCTTCTGTCCTTCTGCCTCTCCCCCTTCCTCCCTGCTCTTAGACTGATTCTTCCTGTGAGACTTGTCTCTATCCCTCCCCCATCTGTCCTGTTTGAGCATCTTCTCCTACATGGTTTTGACCCCATCCTAAACCAGTTCTAGGCATTATCTGCCACTCTTGTCTCCTTGGCCTTTTGTGCATGGCCAGCCAATCCTCAACCCTAGATCTCTGCTGCCATATACCTTCTCTGCCTCTACTCTTTAGTTGTGGAATGATGCAAAGTCATAAAACAGCCAGCCGGATCTTCTACAGGCTCATATAATCAAACCCTTGACTAGGCCCTGCACTCAGTCCTTTTATTCATCTGATTGACCCAGGGACTCCTTACAGTGGTGTCTAGACCTTTTCCCTTCAAGCCTCTCAGCAGATGGCCACGCCCCCTGCTTTGCTAAGAAAATGGAGGGTTTTCATCATGAGCAATTTTCAGGAAGATGAGAGGGCCCTTCTTGCCAAGACTTGCCCCTCCTGGGGGCCATCACCAATCCTGATCTATATCTGGCCAGTGGACCCAGATGGCTCCAGAATCCAATTCATTTACATATCATGACATCACCTCCCTGATCCCTCTTTTTGAGAACAAAGGACAAACAGCAGCAACAATGACCATTCGATGATTCCATCCCTTCTTGGCTGCCCTGCCAGTTTGCCCCATACTGCTCTGAGGGTCGCCCAGCTAGTGGGTGTCTGAGATGGGATTTGAATTCACATCTTGCTAACGTCAAGGCCAGTGTGTTCTCCCCTGTGCTACTTAACTGGTGAAAATGATCAAGTTGGACTGTGATCCCCGAGGTCCCTTCTAGCCCTCAAATCCTATGATCTTTCATATTAATGAGTACAGACCATAGCATTAACCTCCAGTGTGTTTCTCAGTAAAATATGGTAGAAAGGGCCCTGGTTGGCAGAACCTGGAATCTCTTCCTTACTCTGCTCTTTGGCCACGTGACTTTGATCAAATCACTTCTCAGCTTCAGTTCTGTCATTTGTAAAATGAGAATAAAAATGCCTTCTGTTAAAAGGACTGTTGTTTTGAGCCAGCAGAATAATGTATGTGAAATTCCTTTGTCATCTGTAAGGCAGGATCCAAATGTGAGATGTTATTACTTTCGCTACCTTTTAGCTATTTTTTTTTTAAATTTTTGTGAAGGAAGGCTTTGGACAAATCGTATCTGCCCACTTGATGAATCCACTCACTTAATAAAAGACTACATTTTCTACTGATGTTGAGTTGTGTGGTTTGTATGTGCATTAAGACCTGGTAGCATCCTAAGTGAGAAGAAATGAACATTGCAGCTTGAGATGGGGCTATCATAGCCTGACTAATGCAGGCATTCCTACAAGAAGGTAGGAAAGAAGGCCTCCTGAGTGGGAAAACCCCAGAGTGTATCACATCATTGCCTCCTTTTAAGAACAAGACTTCAGCCAAGGAGTGCTTGTGCCAAGCACTTTTAACAGTTATCTCATGTGGTTCTCACAAAAACCTTGGGAGGAATGACCATTATGGAAGTGTTTGGCATGACTACACATGTGTAACCTATATCGAACTGCTTACCTTCTCAGTGAAGATGGGTGGGGAGGGAGGGAGAGAATTTGGAACTCAAAAGTTTTAAAAACTTGTTAAAAACTGTTTTTAGATGCGACTGGGAAGTAAGATATACAGGCAGTGGTCTATAGATGTCCATCTTGCCCTACAAGAAAATAGAAGGGTAAGGGGCTAAGAGAAGGTGCAGTGTGTGATAGAAGGGAAGGCAAATTGAAGGAAGGGGTGAATGCATGCTGTGTTGGGGTGGGGGAAGGGGAGAGATGGGGAGAAAATTTGGGATTCCAAATCTTGTGGAAGCGAATGTTGAAAACTAAAAAATAATTTTAAAAACAAACAAACCTGGGAGGAGAGGCTATTATCCTTATTTTACAGATGGGGAAGCCAAGGCAAATAGCAATTTTGTGTTTTGTTTCTTAAGTGACTTGCCCAGGGTCACACAGCTAGGGAGTATCTGAGGCTGGATTATAACTCGGATCTTGCTGACTCCAGGCCCTGCACCTACACCTCACTGCCTTGAAAAAAACCTTTATTATGTTTTTACCTCCACCATCCCAACCACATGTTGGCATAATGAGAGCTCCAAAGGGTGTACTAGGCAGCCAGATAGCATAGTGGATAGTGTTGGACATTGAGTCCAAAAGAACTGAATTTAAATCCAGCCTCAGGTGCTTACTACCTATGTGATCCTGGACAAATCATTTAATCTTTTCTAGCCTCAGTTTCCCAAACTGTAAAATGGGGCTAATATCATCTGCCTCCCAGAGTGGTTGTAAGGAACAAATGATAACATTTATAAAGTATTTTGCAAACCTGAAAGCACTATATGATTACTGATCTCTGGGGAAGCTTGCTTTAGCTATACCTTCCTCACACGGTCTTGTTCATGTCCCAAGGATGTAGTAGAAGCAACATGTACTTCACACAAGCCAGGTTAGTTTTGCTCCAAGAAAGTGAGGAAAACCCCCAGATTTAATTGGTCTAGAGGACTGAGAGGCAGTGTCTCAGTCACCTAAGTCATAAAATCTCCAGCCCACCAGGGAGCCAATGCTTCCTCAGACTTGATGGAATCTCTGCTGCTATGTGCATTAGAATATGCTTCTGATCACTGAAGGATAGAGACTTTGTGCCTTAAGGTGTCCATGGTTACCCCAATAAGGAAGTTCCCATAATCTATGGACAGCCAATGTGGGGCACAATTCTCGCACCTTTTTGATGAAGCTTCACCAGAATGACTTTTGTGGCCTTAGATAAAGGGCCAGGGTCTCCCATTGCATCCTGGATCATCTCTAGTCATCCTGATGAATATCATCTGGTCACTGGACCCACATGGCTCTGGAGGAGAAAGTGAGGCTGGTGACCTTGCACAGCCCTTCCTCACTCAAATCAAAGTCAACTCTAAGTAGTCACCATTTCCCTGATGCCATGGTCCTCTTCAAAAACGGAGAACAAACAAATCACAAACACCTACCTCCCCCATGCCACATCTCTGCCTAGGCAGACCAAATGGTAAAATCTGAGCAGGAGAGTGTGACATCCACAGTAGCCGTTCAAGCAAATAGGTGCTCTATGGATTGTGGGATGAAGCAGGGGGTCTGGCTTGCTGCCAGTTAAGTGGGTGGAAGTTGATAGATGATATCTTCCAGAAAAATCTTTGGGTTTGGCTTATGAAACGGGTTGATAAAGGAGAAAACCAATAGCCCTTGGGAGTGCTAGTAAACTATATTGGTGATATCTGGGAATGGGATTATAAAGGGTCCTGTCCCACTGAAACAAGTCATCCCATAAACTGCTTGTCAGTCCAGAGTTACCAGTCTCTGTATGCAGACATCACTAGGGCAAAAGCCAAGGTTTCCCCCAAAGCTTAGGTCATCCTCGCTGTAGGACTGTGAGGGGACCAGTCACAGTGGCTTGGGAGGGGAGGCCCATCCTCAAGAAGAGAAGTTGCTTGATGCCAGTAGTCATATTACAGTCATGCCAGGGGAACCTCAATGGGTCCATAAGGACTCTCCAATTTCCATCAGGGGTTTGAAGGCATAGTCTACAAAGGAGAAGGGCATCCCCTTGTTCAGGTGGATGGGGGTAGAAGACCCTTCCCCCAATCTATGTCACAGGTATGGTGGCTAATGAAGGTGAATATCTTGAGGGAATGAATAATTACCCCTCCCACATTGTGACTTTCCCCACTTCGGTTTCAATATTCAACAGGTCAGCATAAGAAATTAAATGGGAATCTTTGGGGGAGTTTTGCAGAAGCTGCAGATGACACACAAAGGTCAGTAGATGACACAGAAAAAGTTTAAAAATTCAGAAATGCATAAAATATATGTATAATCACCCAAATTTTACAATAAGGTACTGGAAACACTCCATAGAAAGAGAAAAAAATTCATATTGCTTTCTCCGGTATGAAGCGAGGACCAAAAAATTTTACACAGATTTTCCAAATGACAGGAGCACTGTCCCCCTAACCCCTGTGATGTGGGAGGGATAAGTGTATTATGAGCTCTTGGGAGTCAATTAGGGCAGTTTCTATGCTGATTGTAATGGGTAGAGCCAAATAGAAACTCTTGGGGATGTCGTGCCCCGTGTGGTTCACTCTAAACAATATCACATAAAGGCAGGTGCTGGTGGATATTTCTGTCTTGGTGTTAGGGATGAAGAAAGCCGCAGTACTCTGTGATACTTACAACACTGTGGCACCTGACATTTTACAGTGGATTATAGGAAGCTTGTCATGGCCACTCCTGATGTCATCAGTGTGATAGACCCCATAGCCCTGGCCCAAGGTGACTGAATGAGGTTTTTGACCTCATCAGTGCCTTTACCTCTTATCCTGTAGTCTAGTTGGGGGAATCCAGTGTACTTTCACTATCCTCTAGGGTTATCCCAGATCTCCCTCCTACCACCATTGTCTAAAGGGGAGAGGACTGAAAGAGATCACCCTTCTTAGGGATGTTGCTATTCACTATTGTTAATGTGATCTTGATTGGATTATGCCTGAACACAGTGACAGAAGCCCACCATATGAGGGGCGATATCGAAGATCAACTCAGGTTGGGTTCCCCTAACAACTCTTAAAAAGATCCAGTTTGGGGCAGCTAGGTGGCATAGTGAATAGAGCACAAACCCTGGAGTCAGGAGAACCCGAGTTCAAATCTGGCCTCAGACACATAACACGTACTAGCCATGTGACCTTGGGCAAGTCACTTAACCCCAATTGCCTCCCCCCTTCAAAAAAGCAAAAAAAAAAAAAAAAAAAGATCCAGTTTGGAAGAATATGGTGGATGAGAACCCAGATGGTTCCAGACACAGTCCAGAACAAGCTATGAACATTAACTTTCCCTAAGTCAAGAACTGAAGCCTAGAGGATAATTGGGCTCTTCTTAGAACTCCTGTGTTTCCTACCTGACATCTTGGTGATCTCCATTTACTGCGTCACCTGCATGACTTTCTCTTTCAAGTGGGACCCAAAACAGGCTATAGCCCTGGAAGACCTAAAGCTGGTCATCTCCCAGTTTCTCTCCTTGGATTCTTATGGCCCTATGGGACCCACATTTGTTTTTGAGATCTCTGTCCATAAGGATAAGGCTGATTGGAATCTTGGACCAGCTACAAAGGAGTGACTGGATTAAATAATTTAGGCTTCTGGAGCCATAAGCATCCCAAAGTAGCTTAATTAACTTAACATTTTGAAAAGTAGTTGCTCATTTTTGTGGTGGCAAAAAACTGGAAAGGGTCAACTAGGTGGCACAGTGGATAGAACACAGGGCCTGGAGTCAGGAAGACTAATTTTCCTGAATTCAAATCTGGCCTCAGATACTAGCTGTATGACCCTGGCCAAGTCACTTTACCCTGTTTCCTCATCTGTAAAATTAGCTGGAGAAGAATATAGCAAGCCACTCCAGTATTTTTGCCAAGAAAACTTTCCCAAATGGGGTCACGAAGAATTTGACATGACCAAAAACTGACAACAGAAAGAGCTGGAAACAAAGTAGGTACCCATCTATTGAAGAATGGCTAAACAAATTAAGAACATGGAAGTGATGTTTTGTACTGTGTTGTAAGAAATTATAAATCTGATGATTACCAAGAAACATGAAAAGACTTAAATGAACTGATGCATAGTGAAATCAGCAGAACGGGGTAAAAATATACACAGTGACTATAACAGTAAATGGAAATAACTACCACAAAACAGTAAAATATGAATGTTGCAAAATTATAGAAAACAAAACTTGACCCCAAAGAAGAGCTATAAGAAAACACCTCATTATATTACTTTGTAAAAGTTGGATGAGTTGGGTCCATCACTATAGAACATTGCATGTAACTAGTTGTGTGGGGGGGGGTGATTCTGCTTATTGATCAGATTTGCTGAATTTTTCTTCCTCTTTATTTTATTTTTTAAATGTGTTATAAAGGATGGCTCTCTGAGAGAAAGGAAGGTGAGAGTTAAGAGGTAAATCTAGGTTATACAAAAACAAAAGATATCAATATTAAAAAAAAATAAAAATAGTTGCTCTCCTGTTACTGGACCCTGGTTGCAACTGAGCAGAAGCAATGCCATACCATCACTCTCCATCCAGAGTTACCTGTTATGAGTTGAGTGATGCAACATGGTACCTCTAAGCAAGATGAGTAGGGCACAGGAGGCTTCTGTTATTAAATGGAAATTGTACATTCAAAACTGAGCTCACCCTTTGGTCTTTGGGATATTAGTGCCTGTCATGAACAGGCTGCAACTCTGCCTGAGGCTGAGACCTTTAGGCCCAGCACCTATACCTTGTGTCTTCCCCTAGCAGAGTGGCCCCCTATCAATGATATCCTGGCTCTCAAGGGATGCTCTTTTGCCTGGTTCATCAGTGGCTCTATCCTTTACAAGAGAGGCGTAGACAGCTAGATCTTTACAGACATCAATAGGAGATATACTGAGGGATGAGGGTTCTGGCAAGGCTGCTTTGTGAAAAAGCCTTGAAGGATGGGTAAGATCTTCACCTGCACTGATTCCTGGGCAATGGCTATGCATCTGGTCAACTAGTCTGGGGTCTGCATAGAATAAATCCAAACAATCAAAGGCTCTTTCCTTTGGTGTGAGGACAAAGAGATGAATGTTGTTGACATCTCCCCTTTATAAATTTGCTATATGTCAGTGCCCATCAAACTTAACTTACCCTCTGTTGAACTGAGCAACCCAAGTTGATGCTGAGGCTGGCATCCAAGGTTGAAGAGGTTGTCCTTTGCCCATTATGAATAGGGGAACCATGATATCATGTTGCAGTAGGTATTGGACCCTTAACTAAGAAGGAGGCATCTACTTCTGACTTTTTTTTTCACCTTTCTCTCTTATGACCCCTCCTTCTCACGATGTCTGGTGACTCCTGCAGGAGATCCAAGATTGGGTCTGCCACTGTCACGGTTGCCAGGTTTCCCAGTTCCCATGTTATTCATTCTCAAGTGTCTGATTATTCCCATATCATTCTCAGGTGTTTGATGCTGGAACGAGCTCTTGGAACATCTTCATCATCATTGCTGTTAGGGTTAGGTGTCACGGACACAGAGGAACAAAGCCGACAAAGAGAATCAAGTGACTTTTAGAAGCCTGACAGTACCCCACCTCGATTTCTCCATGATTCTCCAACTTCCACACTTGGCCATCTCTGCCTACTTTTTTCCTATGCGTTATAAACAAGGTGGATGCTCTTCTGACTTCTGTCTCCTAGAAGCCTCCAAAAACAGTCTTAGAAAGCCCAAGTTCAAAGATGTTGCCAATTGGTGAACTCAGAAATAATATCTGCTTGAGTTTCCTATCTTTATAGTGACCTTATAACACAAGATACTACATTCCTCACCAGTACCAGAAATTTTGCTGTCACCTGCAAAAATCAGCCAGGGAATACTTGAAATCTGCAATGATTCAGCACAATCATCAAAACAAACATTATCATAACTTTAAAATAACAAGGGTGATCAGCCCAGCATTCCAGGTAATCAACCCATAGTACCATTCAAAACAAAGAGGCGTTAACAAGGTATTCATGTAATAGACCAAGTACAAATCAAAGCATTACTTTACAAGGTACTTGAGTAACTAAATTTCTAATAATCAACAGTTCCCTTTTCACCTCAAAAAACTCCCCCAAAACTAGGGTTGTAAACAACAAGAGCCTGGGATAGTGACTGAACCTGAACCTTTGACTTCATTGATAGAGGTAACTCCTGCAGACTGAGGGAGACTCACTCTCTCGATGTCATTCAGCATTGTCTCCACAACCAGAAAGTTGCCAGGGGGCACTGAGAAGCTAACGGTCAGTCAGTCAGAAGGTGTCAGAAGTGGCACCTGAGTCCATGTTTTCCTGGTTCTGTGGCCGACTCTCTACCTACTACACTATACAACCTCTACAGAGAGAACAAAAATAAATATAACCATTAGCAGATAGGCAAATAAAAAAGGAACAAAATTTCATAGCTAACAGACAGATGTTGCTGTACTATAAACACAAGTACATAAGCAAATGAATGTAACAAAAATAATAAAGCATAAACATAACCCAAACATGCAGAAATGTGTTCATCGACAAATAGATATAATTACATGCAAGATGCATTTTGCAAGGGCAGTCTCTAATATTGCTGCCTGGCTAGATGCAGAGCTACTTTGCTTTACCTGCAACATTTCAAGCATATTGGCTTCTGGGTTAAATAGGTGTAGATATTTTATGACTTGACACTGTACTTGATCTGGTCAATGGATATGGGCTGCATAATCTCATAATTTCCTTGTCATTGTATCTACAGGCCTGCTTGCCTAACCCTAAGCTAGTGATAGGGCCAGGCTAGCTGACCATGTTCCTGTGGTCTCTGGGTTGTTTCTGTATCCCAAGGTCTCTGTGGCTGAATAATAGCTAGCACCCGCAAGTCAAGACATCACCCCATGATATCATTGGTCCTCTTAGAAAACAAAGGATGAACAACAACAGGCTTGCAAAATGTTTTACTTAGGTCAGGGGTGGGGAACGTGCAGCCTCAAGGCCCCATGTGGCCCTTTAGGTCCTCAAGTGCAACCCTTTGATTGAATCCAAACTTCACAGAACAATGTGTCCCCACCCCTGACCTAAGTTATCTCATTTGATCCTTAAAACAATCTAGGATTGGGGGGTAGGGGAAGGTCTATTATTATCGTGCCCATTTTACAAATGGAGAAACAGGTTAAGTGATTTGCCCACTATTATACAGCTAATAAGTATGAGGAAGGATTTGAACTCAGGTCTTCTTGATTCCAAATCCAGCTCCTTAACTAGGTGGATGCCTTCAGTTCTAGGCAAGAAAGAGGCTGTGTCTAGGTTCAATCCTCTTTCATGTCTGAGCTGGGGTTTCCTTCCTAGGCAAGGTTGTTGGATAATAATACACAATGTCTCCTTCCCAGGAAACATCACTTTTAGAGCCAGCATCTGGTCCATACAACCTTTGCGTAATTAATGAATGGCCTTTTTGGCTCCAAGTTGGTAGATGTGAGCATTTATCATGGCTCAAAGTGATAAATTGATCAAAGGTAACTTATGGCAACAAGTGGTTACAGTGATTCTGTAAACAGGTAAGTTGCCTAATCTCTTCCCATTTTATAGCTGGGGAAACTGAGGCAGACAAAGGTTATATAAAGATGGGATGTTCCTATGTTGTTTGGGGTTTTCTTGGCAAAGATACTGGAATGGTTTGCCATTTCCTTTTCCAACTCATTTTACAGATGAGGAAACTGAGGCAAACAAGGTTAAATGACTTTCCCAGGGTCACACAGCTAATAAGTATCTGAGGCCATATTTGAACTCAGGAAGACTCATCTTCCTGACTCCAGGCCTGGCTCTCTGTGCACTATGGTGCCACCTAGCTACCCCATGCTTATTATTTATGTACCATTTATTAATTACACAGAGACTTGCTCATTGGGTGGTTGCTTAAGTCAACTAGTCTTGTATATTTTGTTTTATTTTAATTCATTTATTTTTGCTTTTGGAGGGGGAATTTGCAGGGCAATCAGGGTTAAGTGACTTGCCCAAGGTCACACGGCTAGTAAAGTGTTAAGTGTCTGAGGCTAGATTTGAACTCAGGTCCTCCTGACTCCAGGGCCGGTGCTCTATTCACTGTGCCACCTAGCCACCCCCCTTGATGTATATTTTAAATGTAGGTAGGTGCTGAGTTGGTTGAAAAATACTGTAGTCATATAGGTGTTAAAATACATACAGGTCTCCCGATAGGAATAGTCCCAAAGTGTACGTCAACTGATACTATAAAAACATTGAAAAGAAATTTTTAAGATTTGGAGGAGTGTAAAGTCAGGGCAGGTAAGTGGCACAGTGAATGGAGTGCTAGGGCCTGGAGTCAAGGAGATCCGAGTTCAAAACTGCCCTCAGAGACTTGTTAACAGTGTGAGCAGGGACAAATCCTTCTAAATAAATAGCTGATAATAATAATAATAATAATAATAGCTAACATTTATATAGTGCCTACTTTGTGGCAGACACTCTGCTATGCACTTTATAAATATTATCTCATTAGATCCTCACAACAACCCTGGATGGTAGGTACTGTTATTAACCCCATTTTACAGATGGGAAAACTGAGGCAAACAGGAATCACATAGCTAGTTTGTATCTGAAGTCAGATTTGAGTTTCGGTCTTCTTGAATCCAAGCCCAGAGCTCTATCCACTGTGCCAGCTAGTCGTCCCCACAAGCGAATCACACTACACAAAGATCAGTGGTCTCTGGATCTTCCTTCCTTCCTTCCTTCTTTCCTTCCTTCCTTCCTTCCTTCCTTCCTTCTTTCCTTCCTTCCTTCCTTCGTTCCTTCCTTCCTTCCTTTCCTTCTTTTTCTTCCTTCCTTCCTTTTTCTCTTTCTTTCTCTCCTGCTTCCCTTCCT
>NW_027187335.1:9878747-9912354 GCF_028583685.1 Petaurus breviceps papuanus
TTCCTTCCTTTCCTTCTTTCTCTCTCTATTTCTTTCTTTCCTTCTTCCTTCCTTTCCTTCTTTCTTTCTTTCTCTATTTCTTTTTTTCCTTCTTCCTTCCTTTCCTTCTTTCTTTCTTTCTTTTTTTCTTCCTTCCTTCCTTCCTTCCTTCCTTCCTTCCTTCCTTCCTTCCTTCCTTCCTTCCTCTTCTTCTTTCTCTCTTTCTTTTCTATAAAAGGGAAAATGCAAGACCCTTGAGCTCTGAATATCACACATTCCTGGAACTCCTAGAAGTTTCTGGAGAGCTCTAGACTATGGTCCTGAAGATGGCCCCTTTGATCCACTCCCATGCACGCTCCATGGAGAGCAGTCTCTGCTACATAAGTAATAACAATAATAGATAAGCCACTGGGAACAAATCATTTGTAAGAAAACTGCAGGCTTGGAGCAGGAGGGAGTAGGATAAGGTTTTTTTCCCCCTGAGCTTAGCCCTCTCCCAAAGAGACTAGAAATCATCAAAAAGCTTCATGGAGATAGGAGGTTCAAGTTCATCCCCCTTTAATTGGGGGAGGGGAGCTCCTCAGCTTTTGACTCCCAACATCTGAGAGCTCACAGGGTCATGAAAGAATAGAGGCAGCTGCCTGACTTCTCCTGCACACTTCTTCCCATGTAAGATGGATGGTCATCCCTCTTTTCTCCCAGAAGCCTCCAGAAACAGTCACAGAAAGCCAAGTCCAAAGATGTCACCAACTGGTAAGTTCTGGTCTGCTTTTCTCTTATCTCTCTAGTGGTTCTCCCAATGCAGGTGCTACACATATGTATATATGCTTATCACTTCTGATAGAATATAAATTCCTGGAGATTAGGGATTGTTCCATTTTTTGGTATTTGGGGCAGATAGGTGTTGCAATGCACCAGGTACAAAGCACCAGGCCTGGAGTCAGGAAGACCTGAGTTAAAATCTTACTAGCTGTGTGACCCTGGGCAAGTCACTTAACCCTGTTTTCCTCAGTTTCTTCATCTGCAAAATGAACTGAAGAATGAAATGGCAAATCACTCTTGTATCTCTGCCAAGAAAACCCCAAAATGGGATCATGAAGAGTCAAGCAAAACTGAAATTTCCAAACAACAACAATCCCTAGCTCCTAGCACAATGTGTGGTACATAGTAGGTGCTTAATTAATGCTTGTCAATTAATTGAATATCAAATCCAGGAAAGCATGGCAACTGCTTTCCGTGGAATCATCAGAGGTTGAAGCTATAATTGCCCATCCTCAATTTCTCATTCTAAGTCTACTATACATTAGTTTATCTAAACCAGGAGTTTAGATAACATTTTCTTATTTGTCCTGGACTCCTTTAGAAGTTCTCTGAAACCTAGAGACCCCTTCCAGAATAATGGTTTATTGCTTTCATTCATAGTTGAAGGACATACTAAATTTCAGCTAGAGGTTAGTGAAAATAAGACTAATTTTTTCCCTATCCAACATGATGAACCCCTTGAAATCTACCCATAAGACCCCTCAGGGGGTCTGTGGACCCGTAGGATAAAAACCCCTTTAGATAAGATCTAAACCATTTAACTTTTTTTTTTTGCAGGGAGAAGTCAGGGCAGTTGGGGTTAAGTGACTTGCCCAAGATCATATGGCTAGTAAGTGTTAAGTGTATGAGGCTGGATTTGAACTCAGGTCCTCCTGACTCCAGGGCTGGTGCTCTATTCCCTGTGCCACCTAGCCGCCCCTATTCAACTTTTTTATGTGTTTGGTTTGCATATCCCTGGAGACGCTTTTTTTTTTTAGTTTGCAACTGGCTGTGCAAAGTGGTCACTATTCTTTTTGCCTCTAAGCTTTCTAGAGATGCCCTTGAATTTATAATGCACTTGGAATTGGGGAGGCAATCGGTGTGTTTAAGCAGTAAGCTCTGGGGCTGGGAGGATATCAGTTCCCCCCTTCCTCCTTTCCTTTGGAAGTGAAGATTCTGCTCCCTGGGACAATAGGGCAGAACCTTGCTTGGGCTGGCGGAAAGAGAGGGATTGAATGTAAGTTACTGGCGGTACTTTTAGGGATACTCTGCCGAACATCCTATGATAAGATGAGTGGAAAGGAGAACAATCAAGAGGATGAGTCTTCTTGCAAAGACTCTGGATGCCCAAGCATCCAGAAAACATGGAACCAGAAAGCCTATCCTGAGAGTTCAAAGGTACTCTGCAGCTAGATCATTAGGGGAGGGGGGAGAGAAAGGGAATTTGGTAGAGGGAGATAGTTGGAGCCTGAGAAATGTACAGAAAAACTGTTAAGGGATAGAGTTGCCCTATAAGGGAAAGAAAAGAGGAATTATCTGTGCCAGGAATGACTAAACACTTCTGCCTTGCGAACACCAGATGGCACAGTTTGGGTGCTGGATGTATATCCTGGGACTCTTGGGAGAGGGGTGAGAAAGCAATAGGTGGGGACTGCCTCTGGGCTGTCCATCATCTCTCTGTCCCTTTCACAAAGAGAGATGCACATTGGAAATAGGTGTGTAAGACTATTAAATGACAGGTCTGGAAGGTACTTGTAATATTATCATTATAGCTAGCATTTATATAGCCCTTTATAAGTATTATTTCATTTGGCTGGGTGCTACTGTTATCACGCTTTTACAGATGGGGAAACTGAGGCAGAAGGGGTGAAATGGCTTGCCCAGGGTCACACAACTTGTAAGTATCTGTGGCGGATTCAAATTTGGGTCTTCCTTGCTCCAGATTCACTGTTACCTAGCTGCCTAGAAACCAACTATTGATCTAGTGCCTCCATTTTGTGGAAGAAGATACAGACCCAGTAAGGGGAAATGACTTGTCCAAGTCAATGACATTAGAACCCAGGCTTCCTGACCCCCAGGCTTGTGCTTTCTTTTTTCATTTTTATTTTAAAATGGGACCTACGCCAGTGATTTCACTGGTAGTAGGAAATTCCCAGGTGAAAAAACTCCTATCAGTGCAGGTCACGCCTCCTAGAGAACTGCCTAGATCATGGAGAGATTAAGTGACTTGCCCAAAGTCAAACAGTTAGTAAATGTCAGAAGCCAAACTTCAACTCAGGTCTTCCTGACCTCAAGGACGGAGTAAGGTAGATAGACTGCTGAGCCTGAAGTCGGGAAGAGAGCTAAATTAAAATCCAGCTCTAGACATGTGTTAACTGTATGACCCTGGGCAAGTCATTTAACCTCTGCCTGCCTCAGTTTTCTCACCTGTAAAATGGGACTTATAATAGCACCTTCTCCCTAAGGTTGTCATAAGGATTAAATATGATAGTATTTGTAATGTGCTTCTCACAGTGCCTGACATGCAGTAGGTACTTAATAAATGTTTGTTTCCTTTCTTCTATCCCCTACACCACACTTTCTCTAATTTCCATTTCACCTCATTTTTTTCAGGAGTATTCAGTCTCCTCCAGGCCTATCCCACCACCTCATTTTTTATTCTGGTACCAGAGGCTACCCTTCCTCCCTCAGGCTCTCAAAAGGCTGATATTGCAGATTCCCCACCCACCCACACATACTCATAACATCCCCTTAGCAGAGGCCCACACTGGCCCCTCTGCGATTCTACCTCGGCCTGATTTCATCTCCCTTGAGGAAGAACTTCTGGCTCAGGGGAGAAGGAGGGAACCTGGCAAACTCTCTGAACAACCTATCTCTCAGCTTTGAAGCCCCAGAAGAATTTCTGGGGCTGCATTTTGAAAGCGGCCCCCTCCAAAGGGAATGCTACCAAATCAGCAAGTTCTTTCCACAGAGACTTCATAGAAGGCCAGCTTTAAAAGGAAAAAAAGAGTTATGTAACCAGCAGGTCAGAGCACCAGCTAAGCCCTTTACAAGCCTGGAATCCATGCTCATTTCCTGGATTTCAGGGCTCCCAATGAAAAGGAGGGAGGCTGGGGGAGTTAGGAGGGATCAGAGGAGTAGGGGAGGGTGAGACAGCAGATGTGACTGGCATAAACCTCCAAGGCCCATGATGCAGATTTCCCCAGGGCCCTGATCTTTCCACTCTTCTCTCCCACATACTGTGAACATTTAAATCTGTTCCGTGGGCTTGCCCAGAAGCGATTGACATTTCCTACAAATTTGGAGGCACACATAATAGTCAAGGATGAAGTGGTTGGAACTGAACAAAAAGGGTCTGGACTTCTCTGAGAGGGAAGAGGGGGCACAACCGAAAAACCCAACACTGTTTGGGTTGCAAAGAGTTGTATTTTCCTCTTGGGAAATCCTTGACCCTCCTTCCCTTACAAGGTCAAAGCTGGTGGCCTGCCTGAGTCTTTGGATTAGGGCAGGGGTTCCTAAACCAGCATGTGCTATTCTTAATCCAGAAGTTAAAGGTCCTGGTGTGATAATGAATCACTCAGGGTTGGCATTAATTACCACCCGAATGGGCACAAAGCCATCCTTACTCAGCAGAGTAGAAGGTGCCTGGCCATCAGCTTCCATTCTAGGGTATGCAACCTTGTTCCAGGCCCTAAGACAGGGGCTCTTCCCTATTTGCGCCATCATGGATCCCTCTTTGGCCATCTGGTAAAGCCTATGTACCCTTTCTCAGAATAATCTTTGTAAATGCACATAAAAATTAAAGTCCTCCTTCAGATGTGGGTGATCTCTGTGTAATGGGACTTGGGGGAGGGGTGATAAACACTCCCCCTGCCCTAAGGTGATTCTATTGTGATGCAGTAGACCTCAGACCCAACTCTCTGGGAGGTCTTAGTGTTATTAAAGAAGTAGGGGGTGGAGGGAGACGTTGTCTGTAACTTTAGGGACTCCCAGTCTGGAGCAGGAAACATCCTCAGGAAGCCCTTGGAGTAATTGCGGGTAGAGGGGTAGGGACCAAGAGACCCAGTCCTAGCTTTTCAGGGAGCTCCTTGGGTGGCAGGGACATAGTGTTGTGTTTGTCCATTAACTCCCACCCATCAGTAAATACCACTAAACGTTATCCTGAAGTTACAGACAACCCCTCCATCCCTATCCTTAAGAGTCCTCCGAATTGTAAAGGTCTAATGGTCCAAATTACCTCTTGGCCAACCCTCACGGGTGAGCTGAGGAAGAGGGCCTCTAAGGGGAATGGAAGCTTAAGGGGGTGTCAAAAAGCACAGCTATTTCGACAGAACTTGACAACAGAGAAAAGGATTAAGGCTGGTTGGTAAAGGCGCAGCATCCTGAAGGGCCAGATGCCCAGGAGAGGAAGAGGCTTGAGCCCACAGAGCTCGGAGGGATGTACTTATTATTTTCCCAAATAGGGTCATCACTAGGGTTCAGGCAGTGCTTTGGGATTGGAGAAATACCTTCAAGTTGGGATCTCTTATCTGCAGACGACTTTCAGACCCTTCTCCCGTTCCCACTGCCCCCCCCCCCTTTCTGCTTCCTAATATTTTGTCAGCTTATCCCAGGCCACTGGAGAGCATGGGATAATGGGAGATACTGGGGAAAGCTCAGGATTCGGGAGTCAGGGGACCTGGGTTCTAATTCCCTACCACTGACTAGTCCTGATCTTAGGCAAGCTACTTCTTCTGTTAAGGTAGGAATCAGTTGCCTCCTCTGTTAAATGAAGGGGCAAGGGGAGGGGGCCAGAGATCGTCAGTAAGGTCCCTCCCCTCTCTGATAGTCTTTGGTTTGATGACTGTCCAGAGGTCTCTAGGATTCTAGACAAAGAAAGGCTGGGGTAGTTTTTAAGTTAATGATATACTGAGTCAAGTAAGCAGGTTAGTCTGTCTCTAGAATGGAATGAAAAGTATCAGGAAGGAAGGATTTATAAGTTAGAAGAAAATTCCTTTATGGTAAGAGGCATACACCTGCATTGGAAGAGGGAGTTTCCTTATGTAGGAGTTCCTTATACCAATGAAATCATAAGCCCAGTCCCTGGTACTAAAAGGTTGTTGTAGAATTGTCCACACTGGAAATCTCCTAGCAGGAGTCCTTAGCCCTCTTGCCAATTTGGGTGGCATTAATTATCACCCATATGGGCACAAAGCTATCCTTACTCAGCAGAATGGAAGGTGCTTGGCCATCAGCTTCCATTCTAGTGTGTGGAACCTTGTTCCAGGCCCTAGGGGAGGGGGTGTGTAATGTTCCCTTTTGGTGTGTAATCTGGTGAAGCCTACGCACCTCTTTTCAGAATAATGTTTTTAAATACATAAAATAAAAGACATAGGATTACAAAGGAAACCTATAGATCCCTTCTAATAATAATATTTCTAAATGCACAGAATCAAATACATGACGTTACAAAGGAAATCAATTATATTAAAACATAGTTTTCAAAATGATGCTTAAACAATTCTAAATACATGGACTCATGCTTAAGAACCCCTGCAAAGCCTCCTGTTATGTAAAGTTATTTAACCTGGGGAGGCGGTGTCCAAATGACTTCTCTGTACCAACACTGGGTTCTTTTGTCTCGGGGTTGGGGACCCAGTGTACATGAGACACCACTTTAACTCAAGTCAGAGGACTGGGGTCACCTCCTCTGAAGCTCAATTCTTGCTTGGGCAAGTCACTTAAATTCTCTGGGGCTTCAGTTTCCTCATCTGTAAAATGAGGGAGAGGGAGGGAGAGAGAGAGAGAGAGAGAGAGAGAGAGAGAGAGAGAGAGAGAGAGAGAGAGAGAGTCCAGTCCCTGGACAGAGAGAGATACAAAGTCCATGTTCCATCTTCCCCACCCATCAGGAGGAGGCCCCAGAGTACAGTGGAAAGAGCCCCAGACTTGGAGTCATGAGACTTCTCTAGGCCTCAGTTTCCTCATCTGTAGAAAATGAGGAGATTGGAATAAATGACTTCTAAGATCTTATCTCATCTCTGTCTCCTGGCTTCCTTCAAGACTCAACTTAAATCCTACTGTCTACAGGGGGCCTCACCACTCTTCACTATCACCCCCAGGCATATTCTCTACCAGTGTCTTCCCTCCCTTTACACTACCTCTATCTTGTGTATATATATATATATATATATATATATATATATAAAATAAATTATATTTTATTATATTATTATATATGATATTATATATAATATAAATATATAAATAGTTGCTTAAATGTCTCCCCCATTAGAATGTGAGCTCCTTGAGGGTAGGAACCTTGTTTTTGCCTTTTTTGCATCTTCAGTGCTTAGCCTTGTTCATAGTAGGCATTTAATAAATGTTTGGTGACTATTTCCCACTGTTGGCTCATGATCCCTTATTTCTCAGCAAGGAAAGTCTTTATCTCCCAGACCTTTCTGCCTTGGCTTCCTCTCCCTAAGACAAATACCAATAGACCTTGGTTCATGATAATGAGAGTAACCAATGCCTTATCCTGGTTGCACACTGATTCCACATGTTTTTTCCTTTGCCACTGTTAGCTCCAGAATCCAAGGATCTTAGGATTTGGTCCATTCATGGAAGCCCTCTCCTCAAGTGGTGGATGAGACTTTGGTCACCAAGGTCACTGATCAAGACCTGAAAAGGGACTTCCTCCATTCCTTTTACCACCCTTTCATGGGAGACCAGAACCTCATAGGCCTTGCCCTGGGTTACCCAGCTTGTAGGGTAGCTAAGTGGCACACACACAAGTGAATAGGGTGCTGGGCCTGGAAATAGAAAGATCTGAGTTCAAATCTGGCTTCAGACACTTATTAGCTATGTGACCCTGGGTGAGTCACTTAACCTTGTTGGCCTCAGTTTCTTCATTTGTACAATGAACTGAAGAAGGAAATGCAAACCACTCCATTATCTTTGCCAAGAAAACCCCAAATAGGGTCATGAAGAGTTGGACAAGACTGAAACATCATCAGTATGAAACTGGATTTGAACTTGGGTCTTCTTGAGTTAAAGTCCAAGAGCTATCCACTATATCACCTAGCCGCCCCTGATAAATAAGCATAGTCAAGAAAACCACATTCTCACATTGGTCATGTCCAAAAAATTATATCTCATTCTGCATCTTGAGTCTCTGTCAGGAGGTGGGCAGCATCATGGGTCTCTTGGAATCCTGGCTGGTCACTGATCAGAGTTCCTAAGTCTTTCAAAATTATTTGTCTTTACTATAAATTATTCTTCTGATGCTGCTTTGCATCAGTTCCTATGAGTCTTCCCAGGTTTCTCTGAAACAATCCCTTTAGGTATTTCTTATTTAAGAAAGATGGGGAGGAAAATGCGGAGCTAGGCTATCTTTTGCTTGTGAAACACTCCCTCCCATCCTCATTCTCCTGCTCCCAGCACACACATATCACCCCAGGTTTAGAGGGATGGCAGGACTGGAGGTTTGGAATTTCAAAGCCTGTGGGGCTAGAGAGTTTCAGAGATAAAAACAACCAAAAAACTTCAGGCAAATTTTAGGTGGTGAGAGGAAGCCGGACTGAAAAGCAGAATCCCTGTTTTCCACCCAAACCAGCCCCCAGGCAGAGGGAAAAATGAAGGGAAGTTAAATGAGCCTTGTCTCTATTTGGCTACTTCATGCTAAATTCCTCTTGGGCTGGAAGGTGGGTGAAGGGCTGTGTGTGTATGGGAGTGTGTGTGGGGGCGGGGAGGGGGGCAGGGGGAGTTCTTTGTGTGTGTTTGGCCTAGGTCAGGAGGAGTGAGCTGTCTGAGCCCCTCCTACCCCTCTGGAGCCCATCCTTCCTGGACTGATCTGTGTGTGGCCAGTGTGGCACAGGTCCATACGTGCCAATGGGCACGTGAGACATAGCTGTGGGGAGCCAACACATTCTAAGTCACTCCTCACCTCACAGATGGGCCTGGATGACTCATGGCAGCTTCAGCTCAGCCTGTCAACCCCATCATGAAAAATATTTGCAAAATATATGCCCTGGTTCAGTGACCTCATAGTGAATGATGGCACACCTGCCCTAAGGCAGAGGGCGGCCCATGTCCTCTGAAAAGCCATATCCAGCTCTGTTGTTGTAATGCATTGAGAAGGCCTGGGAGCACTGGATTTAAAATCAGAGGACCTGGGTTCAAATCCTGACAGCTTGTCAGTTATAAGACCTTGGCCAAGACATTTCATTGCTCTAAGGCCTCAATTTCCCCTTTTGTTAAAATAAGGAAGTTGGACTGGATTTCTAAGGTACCTACCAGCTTTAAACCTAAGACCAATCAATCAATCAATACATAAACATTTGCTTAGTGCCTATGCTGTGCCAGAGGCTGGAGATGCAAAGATAAAAAGGGAAAGATCCCTGCCTTCAAAGAGCTTCTATTCTATGAGGAGAGAGGAAGACAACGTATACATATATTAAGTAGGTGCAGAAAAAAAAGAAGCTATTTGGGGAAGAGAGCAAAGACATTTAGTAGCTGGTGGGGTTGAGGGGAAGAACAGGAAAGGCTTCATGGAGAAGGTGGTACAGCCTGAGCTGGGCTTTGGATAGTGCTCAGGAAGGGAAGCAATCAAGACACCAGATTCCCTATTCCTTTGTAAATACTATCTCCATAGCCATGTGAGTTAAACTGAGCCCTCCCTCCCCAAAACAAAATAAAACAAAACCTTGCCCAGCTTCTCACCCCTAACCCTTCAACCCCAAAACAAAATCTCCCAACCTTCAAACTCTCCTGCCCCAAATTCCCCCAGCCTTTCCCACCCTACAACATGCTACAGGTTAAGATAGACAAGAAATTTGCTGGCCCCACAATCTTGAACTTGAAATCAAAAGATCTGGCTGGGTTCAGATCCTGGTTGTGCCATGTGTGACCTGTGGAAAGTCATTTCTCCTTTCTGGTCCTCATTTTCATGGGCAGAAAAGGAACTTGAATAGATGACAATCCCTAAGATTTCTTTCTGGCCCTAAAATCTATGATTCTAAGGGCAGCTAGATGGCACAGTCGATAGAACACTGGGCCCAGAATCAGGAAGACTCATTTTCATGAGTTCTAATCCAGTCTCAAACCTTAACTAGCTGTGTGACCCTGGGTCACTTAACCCTATATGCCTCAGTTTCCTCATCTGTCAAATGAACTGGAGAAGGGAATGGTAAACCACTCCACAGTCTTTGGAAGAAAATTCCAAATGGGGTCATGAAGAATCAGACACAACTGAAATGAACACCCCGTCCCCCCCCAGCAACAAGAACAAAGGAGCAAGGAACAAACAAGGATGTGGTCCAGACAGACAAGGAGTCAGAAGACAATGTTTTTTGCCTTTCTTCTCTCCATACCCTTACACCTTCGAATTTCCAACCAGGAGGGCAGCAAGATGCTGGGACAGGATTTCTTCCTTTCTTACCCAAGGAGCATAAAAATGGCCACTCACTGGAGGAACACACGCACACAGGCCTAGGCGTAACAAGGCAAGTCTGAGAGGGGAGTTTCTGGACCTCCAGTTTCTGGCTTTTGTCTTTCTGTTTCCTTTTCTGGGAACTAGTCACAGACTAGTGTTCTGAGCCACGATGCTTCTAGCCTTGGGAAGTTACTTCATGAGTAACAGCTGAGATTCCCTGCATTCGAGAGTCTCCTTAAGGGTGATACTTGAAGAAGGAGGGCTGACCCGCAGCTGAAGGGGTAAGAACCATGCCAAGAGGGACTGAGAGATGTGGACTTTGCCAGTCTTCCGTCTTCCCAGTTATTGTTGTGAATTCTAGGTGGTGAATGGAAAATTTTTGTTCAGCAGTGCTTAAAAGACCTCGGAGGGAGGGAGAGCAGGGGGGATGGGGAAGGCCAATCAGTCTAATGAGCTATTTATTATACGGGAGTGTTTGATGTTTCTGGACTTGTAGGCTCTGGAGGAGTCTTTTGTGTCATTTTCTGTGGTGGGTGAAATAAAAGCACCCTGGGGGTGGGGGTGGGGTGGCAGAGAGTCTGAAGACCATTAGCGGTGGCCCAGCTCCTATGTGGGTCTCTCTAGGCCTCTTTTATAAAATAGTGGTGGGAAGTGGGAGAGGAGTAGTTGGGCCCTTCTGTCTCTTAACAGTCTACATTTCTATGTACTGGTGAAGGGTCAACTGCACGAATGTGGCCCCAGCTTGCTCTCCACACTGACCACTGGGTGTCACTACTTCTGCACAAAGGCTATTTGCCAGTCACCAATGAGAGGGCAAACACATGTGTTCCTTTATCTAGTTCTATGCCCAAAGAAATGCTCGGAGCCTGTCAGTGCATGGATCTGGGAGGAAAAACCTCTAAACTTCCCCATTAGGGTAAAGAAGAAGCTGGTCTGGGGTTGGTTTCATTTTTTTTTTTTCTGTTCAGGTCCCTGTTTGGGAAAACTGAAGGGAGTCCAACTTTGTCACTATCTTTGTGACTTTGGGCAAATCATTTAAGCTCTCTGGGCCTCAGTTTCCTCATTTGTAAAATGAGTGGTCTGGATTAGATGACCTCTAAAGTAAATTCAGGCTCTAAAGCTATGAGCCCCGAATGTCAAGTTTCTGACCCCCCCTTACCTGTCCTACCTATGGCTCACTCCTCACCCTCCACCCCAGCTCTCCTCCCTTCCCCCACCTTCCGTGTCCCTAGGATCAGGGTTGTGATGTCGTACTTTCTGCCCAGTGACTTATTAACTCTAGATAGTTTATTGAACTCGGGGGTGGGGAATAGCAAAGGAGGAGGGGCTGGGAATAGCCAGAGAGGAGAGATCTGTGCGTCTGTCATGGCTAACAGCATATTAAGAGCTGCCCCTTTCCCCAGATCTGAGGAAGGGAACAGTTCAGAATCAGAACTCTGGCTAAGCTATGGGCACAGTGGCTGCTGGAGCCAGAAGGTCCCTGGGGGTGGTGAAGAAGGGGCTTAGGGACTGACTTTTCTTTGGGCCTTGCCAATGTTCCCAGCTGTTCCAAGCAGTGCCCCTTTCCCTGACCATTTGCGTCAGCAAATTGACCCTTGACTTCAGCACCAGGAGCCAAGAGCTCTTGGGAATCAGCAATATGCTTTTTTTTTTTCTTTTGAGGGGGAATTTGAAGGGAAGGTGGCAGCCACAAGGGCAAATGCAGCCCTAATCTTCAACAATTCCGTTTCTTTTTACCCCTGATTATATATACCTTCCCCTCCTCTTTCTCACTCCCTCTTCCCAGGCTTTCAGGGAATTATAGGATTGATAGGATTATATTTGGGAAAAGTTGGAAAAATAGAGAAGGGAAGGCCACCCTAATGGTTAGCTCACTGTGGAAGACAGAACACCTGAGTTCCTTCAGGGCTACAAACCTATCTTTAATCTTCCTCCCTCCCACGCCCACCCTCATCCCCTACCTTACCAAAGGGAAGGGCCATAACTTCAACCTGGGGAGGAGCTCCTGGGATCCAATGCTTGTAAATGTGCTTGGGAATCCCGAGATGAAAGTGCCTGGGAGGTAGGTAGGCTCACTCTCACACCTTAGACTAACTGGATAGTCCTGGTCTTACAGACCTCAGGACTGCTGGATCTTGAAGGAGCCTTAGAAACCTTCTAATCCAACCTATTCATTTTACATATACATTTATCTGAGGCCCAGAAAAGTGAAATTACCTGCTCAAGGTCACCTGGCTGGTAAATTGCAGGGCTGGGACTTGAACCCAGGTGACATGAGGTAATCCAGTTACCACTCCATTACAAATCTGGCCCTTTTCCCATATGTCCTCTCTAGTCTTACAGCTCCAGGGCTTGTGGGGGCACCAGTGCCATCTCTTTCTAGGGTTAGACAGGCCTGAGGGCTGCCTCTCTCCACTCCAGTCCCTCCTCAGGTGCCAGTCATCAGGTCTGACCATGTCGCTCCCCCAGCCAATAAACTTCAGTGGCTCCCTATTACTTCCAGCATCCAGTATAAAATATAAAATTCTCTGTTTGGCATTTAAAGCTTTTCACAACCTGACCCCTTCCTACCTTTCCAGCCTTCTTACACATTACTCCCACCCACATACTTCTGTTGTTGTTGGGTCATTTCAGTCATGTCTGACTCTTTGTGACCCCATTTGGACTTTTCTTGGCAGAGATACTGGAGTGGGTTGCCATTTCCTTCTCTAGCTCATTTGACAGATGAGAAAACTGAGGCAGACAGGGGTAAGTGACTTGCCCAGGGTCACACAGCTAGTGTCCAAGGCCAAATTTGAGCTCAGGTCTTCCTGACTCCAGGCCTGGCCCTCTATCCACTGAGCCACCTAGCTGGCCCTACAAAACACAAACCCATCTCCTGACACTGCCTTTTCACTGGTTCTCCCCCATGTCTGGAGTGCCCTTCCTCCACACCTCTTCTTTCAAAATTACTTAATTCCCACCATCCGCTGAGGTCTTTCCCAGGCCCCTTCCCCCACACTGCACTTTTACCGTGTAGCTCTTGTATCTGCAGTTGTGCCCTATTAGAGCGTGAGCTCTTAGAGAGCAGGCGCCTCGTTTGCCTTTGTATCCTCAGTAACACAGTAAGTGGTTAATAAATGCTTGTTGACTAACTGAGAGGCAGCTTGGGTTTAGGGGATATTAGGGAGGGAGGTGGGACAGTCTGAAGCTTGAGAGGGAACCTCTCCCCCACTCAAGCACAGCTGAATCCGTACTCCAAGTTTCAGGGGGAAAGGATAAGAACCTGGATCGAGGAGTGAGGAAAGAAGCTAGCCATCTGTCCTTTCTGAGGGAGTCTGGGGGAGGGGTGACTTTTCCCTGAGTGGAGGACTGGGGCTCACCCGCCTGCCCCTGTGTCTGTGTGTCTGCTCTATATTTGGCTAATACGTTATTGTCATGCCAGCTCCTGTCCCTGCCAACCCCAAGTCCATGACGTCTCCTCTGGTCTCTGACTATTTTGGCTTCTCTCACCCCCACCCTACACACTGAAGCCAACCTCTTTTGGAGTGGGGAAAGAGGCGGGGAAGTAGAGGCTGTATTTCCTTCTTTAGGGACTTCAGGTCCCCATGTTATCTCTGAAGGAGGGGCCTGTTTGAAAGGAGGAGACCCATAAAGACTGGATGTTGAAGTTTCTTCTGTAAGATCCAACAGACTTCATCCAAAGGGAAAAAAGAAAAACCAACAGAAAGATTCCATTTTGTGTTACTGCACCCCAGCACTCCCCTCCCAAGTAGGGAGAGCTGAGTGAGGCGTGAAGCTCTACAGGGATCTCCAGATGAATGTCGATGGGAGAATTCAGAGCCTCTTAAATCCGGTCCCAACTCCTGATAAACAGAGTGAAGTTTTGGCCACTAAAATATACTAAGCTATAAGTCCGTTTGGGGCAAGTTCTGTGACAGTCCCCCTATCCCCAAGCATACCGTAGATCTGAGAGCTGGAAGGGTCTTCCAAGTGATAGAGTCCAAACTCTATCATTTCCTTTCTTTTGCTTTTCTTTTTTTTGGAGGGGGAAGGTAGAGCAACTGGGGTTAAGTGACTTGCCCAAGGTCACACGACCAGGTTTTGTTTTTTTGGTGTTAAGTGTCTGAGGTCAAATTTGAACTCAGGACCTCCTAACTCCAGGGCCTGTGCTCTATTCACTGCACCACCTAGCCACCCCTATCACTTCCTTTCTTAGTGACCTTGGACAAGTCCCTTAGCCTAGAATAATTCAATTCAATAAACATCACATTCTGACTATGTACAAGGCATTATGCGAAATGATTGGAAATACAAAGACAAAAAAACCTAAATGGTCCCTTCCCTTGATAAGTTTACATCTTGCTGGGGAATATTCTGTATATATCAGTAAATAAATACAAAGTAATTTCAAGGGCAGTTAGAGCACACAGTGGATAGAGCTTTGGGCCTGGAGTCAGGAAGACTTGAGTTCCAATCCAGCCTCATAGACTTACTAGCTGTGTGACCCTAGGCAAGTCATTTAACCCTGTTTGCCTCAGTTTCCTCATCTGTCAGATAAGCTGGAGAAGGAAATGGCAAACTAATTCAGTATCTTTGCCAAGAAAATCTCAAATGAAGTCATGAAGGGTCAAACATGATGGAATAACGAAAATTAGAGAGAGAGAGAATGAACTAAAAACTGGGGGAAATCAAGTTAAGGCCAAGAAATTGGGCCTCTCTGAAGCAGAAGCCGTTTCAAATTTGGAAAAAAACTTGGGTATAGATAGGGAAGAGAGAGATGAAATGTTTTCTAGGTAATGGGGAACAGCTGGCAAGACAGACTGGGATGAAGAAGTGAGTGAAGGAGAGCTATATGAAAAAGGAAGGAATGTTGCTTAGAGATCATCTAGTGTCCAAATGTAAGCCTCAGTTTCCTCCTCTGGAAAATTAGTATACTAACCTACCATTATAATGAGTATCCACATGCAAAATGCTTTGTAACCATAATATACTATTTAATTGCTGTTTCAGCAGGTATTCAATAAATATTTGGTAAAGGATACACGAATGAATGAACCAGTGAAAACCCTGTAGTGCAAATGGTAATAGATTTGGAACTACATCCAGTCCCAGCTCTGCTACTTACTACCTCTGTGGCCTTGGGCAGACCACTTTGTTAACTCTCAGAGAGTTGGCCTCAGTTTCCTTATTTGTAAAATGAAGGAATAGGACAAGATGACCTCCAAGGCCCCTTTTAGCTCTAAATCCTAAGATCCTAAGTGAATTCTGCTGTCCTGCTCCTTTCTCTCTCCCTTCCCCCACTCCCGTGCCCATGGGGGATATCCAGGGGTTAAGCAACAACTCCCCCCCCAAAACCCCCTAAAACTCCAGTGAGAGAGTACCCAGGGTCCAGTCAAAGGTCCTACCAGCTCTGAAACCCTGGGGCTAGATGTGGAGGAGGAAGCCCCTAAGGCTTCTGGTTCATGTCAACCTTTCCCTCTCCCCCCATGTCAGGCTTCCCCATCCATCCCCAGCTGCCTAGTCCCTTTGTCACTGACAGGGGCTCTTCCTAGGAAGTTGTTGCCTCCTTTCCCAGCCTGTCCCTGTCCTCCACCCCTGGCCGGCTCCCACCTGCTCCTTGCTTCCTCCCCTCCCCCTTCCTCAGAGTTATAGGATCTCTCTGCTGACATCCCCTTTGGCAAACAAGCAGGAAAACCTGCTGACTCCACCAGACCAAGTTCACAGAGTGGTCAGAGTGGTGGCACGGCGGGGTTGGGGTTGAGGCAGGGCAAAAACAGTTTTGCAGAGTTAGGAAGGAGTCCTGAAGAGTTAACTGTCCCCCTCCCCATTTTCTCCTCTGCCCCAAGAAGTTGGAGTCCATCTTCGTGGGCTCCATTGGAGATCAAGTCATCTGTCACTTACTGTGATTTCAGTCAAATCACTAAATATCCCCGAGTCTCAGTTTCCTCATCTGTAAAATGAAGGGAATAGGCCTGGATTAGATGGTGCCCCAAGATTCCTTTCAGTTCTAAAGTGATTCTCTTATTCCTCTGATTTCCAAGGTTCCTTCCAGCTCTGACTCCTCTATGTAGATATGCCTATAAAGGTTAGCTTTCACCTCCCTCTTCTCTACCCATCCCCTCCCTCCCAGAGCAAATAGGGTTTATTGCTTGAGGAGGACCCACTGTTATTGGGAGTGGAGTGCCTGGGGGTTGAGGGGAGTCTTTTTAGAATGGGAATTCAATTTACTTTCCCCCATAAAAAGAGAAAGTAAAGTGACTCCACCTCTCACCTTCTTCTCCCCCTCCTTCCCTCCTCCCTTCCCCCCTTCCTTCTTCCCGCCTCCCCCTTTCCCACCTCCCTCCCTCCCACGTGGCAGGATCAGCTCCTAAGGGAGCTGCTTGGAGTACCGACTGAATGTCAACATCCTGCTTCCCTTCAGAAGCTGCTCATTGTCAGGCTGTGCCCGGGGCCAGCTGGGGAGACAGAGGTGTGTTTGTTCTGGAGTGGGTGAGACCATGATAATCACTCCCGATTGCCGTGGCTAGAGCTGAAGGTCAGGAGGTAACTCAAACTGGAGATATAAATAACTGTGCCTGACTGCTGAGAACAGCAACATTAGATAAGCACCCCTCTCTGACCAGGAAGATGGGGATGTATTGATTACCACCAATTCCATTCTTCCCCTTCTGACTTCAGGAAAATAAACCCCACAGAGGCTGTGAGCAGGGGACGTTTGTGGGCAGGGAAAGGGGAGGGTGGAAAAAGAGGTCAGACAGCCTCCCTTGGGCCAGCAGTCACACGCCACGAGGCAAGAAGGTCCTTGCAGGCTCAGGACACTGATCTCTCCTCCCCTTCCCTCCTCTGCTCTCCCTCCCCCAAGGAAAAAGGCCAAGTGGCTGTGGTTTCCCTTCTAGGGCCTTGGGTACAAGACCATTGCCCTCCGACAGAGCTTGGCTAGGGTCAGTGTCTACCTAGGAACACCAGAGCTCAAACATGTGCAAGATGTGTGACCGCGGGCAAGTCATTTAACTTTTGCATTTTAGTTTCCTCACCTACAAAAAGGGCATCATAATAATAATGCCTACCTTATAGAGTTGTTGTAAGGATCAAGCAAGAATGTATGTAAAGGGCTTTGCAAACCTTAAAGTGTTATTTAAATATTAACTGACTAGGACCTTGGAGGCCATCTAATCCAATTTCTCTATTTTACAGATGAGGATACTGAAGCCTTGGAAGGGACTTGCTGAAGGTCACACAGGTAATAAAGATCAGAGGTGGGATTTGAATACAAGTCCTAACTCCTCTTTCCATTTTTTTTGAAGTACTCAGTGTTAAGTGACTTGCCCAGGGTCACACAGCTAGTAAGTGTCTGAGGCTGCATTTGAACTCAGGTCCTCCTGAATCCAGAGTCAGTGCTTTGTCCACTGTGCTACCCTTCCTCTTTCCATTGTAACAGACTGAATCAGGATGGAAGGAAGTGGGTAACAGAGGGGGAATAAAAACATCTTCTGTCTGTCCTATTTGTCTGTCCATCTTTCCACGGCCCTGATGGTGTCATGAGGAGAGGTCCTGGAAAGAATGCAGTTGACCAAACCCTGCCCCAAATCTCTGGAGGTATCTCCTTGGTACCTGTCTTCTTTTCTTTTCTGAGGGGAGTGTATGTATGTGTGTGCTGGGGTGGAAGTAGAGGGTGGGGGCGGAGGAGGGCAAGTACCTGGCTAGCTACCAGCATGTCCCAACCCCACTTGTCAAGCTACTGTCCTCCTCCGTCCCCAGAGATGCCCATAAAAACTGAAGTAGAAGAACCAGAAAGGAATAAGCACTGTGATTCTCCATAGATGCCCCTCAGGCCAGTGCTTCTATTTCTTTGGGCCTACCTCCCCCATTCCCCAATTTCTTTAGTCAGTGATTGGAGTCAGACCCTGATCCCAGAATCAGCTACAAACCATAAGGTCCATATTCAAGTTCTCAGGATTTCCATCCCTGGGACTCAGAGGATGCAGACTCCCTGTGGTTTCTGAATGGATGTTCCTAGGCCTGGAAGGAAGAGCAAACTTGTTTCAAAGACCCTGTTTTTTCAAGATTTTCTCAGTCCAGATTGGGATTCCTCCAAAGCAGGTGAAGTTATGCAATTTCCCTGAAATGGAACCGAGCTTTCTGAGGCATGGTTTGGCTTCACACAGCCCAGACTAATTGGCTCTCAGTACCATCTGCACCCTCCCCTTTCCTTCCCCCTCCCCCATTCACAATCACAAATTGAGAGCTCCAGGGATGACTATTCTAGGTCCAAGGTACACTGTGGTGCCCTCCACATTCTTAATCAGTAACTCAAGATGCCCCACCAGTGTTTTCACCTTTAACAGCCAGAGGATGCAATTAGCTCAGATAAAGGCATTTACTGAAGTGGCTCAGTAAGACCAGTAGCTACAGAACATCCCCCCCCCCCATAAACTTGGGTTACACCCTTCCAAAAATACACACAATCTCAGGGTGAAAAGTGGGCACAGAACAAAAGTCCACTAGTGGAGAAGCACATGGTCAAGACCAGTCTGGCACCTCTGGCTCTATGGGACCCCAGCATCCTCCCTTTTCTCCTGATATACTTATGCCCTTCCCACTAGGTGAAACTTCTCTTCAGGGCAGGTGACTCCGATTGGCCTCTTGGGACCAGATCCTCTCCAAAGCTTAATTCCACTATTCAGCTAAATTTTCTTCTGGGTCCAGTGTCTCTACTCTACTAATAGGGAGGAGAAAAGAGAGAGATCCCCTCCCCTTTGTCCTGTGACTTTCTGGAATAGATATAAAGGGAAATGGCAAAGAGTAATCACTTCTCAGTATCTGTGTTCTCCTTACATATCTGGCTCTCTTCTCAACTGCCAGGGATGACTCTTCTCAGAACTTGGTCAGCTTTTAGAGGTCACCAGGGGGCATGGAGGATCCTTCCACCAGAAGGTGGCCAGCCCCTTATAAACCACCATGTAGACTGAGGAATTTTTCTGCACCTAAAGAGAGGAACAAAGTGGAAAAACTTCTTAACACTTTCTTCACATCAGTCCCTCCAAGTCTGAAAAGGGTGAACTCTTTGCAAGGTCCAAATGGACCACTCAAGGTGTGAGCCACTCAAAATTTCCTGTGCTTTATGAACTGTGAATACAATCACTCAAAAGCTGAAAGGGACAGAATCTCTGTTAACTGAACCTTACATCCTATAATTTCATCAAGTAGGTTAGGGGGAGTCAATTGAACAGGAATATTCCAATAAACTATCCCTACAGACAGAATGAGGCCAAGGGATCTTGAGTCAGCCCAGAAGGTTAAATTTGGCTTCAGTGGCAACTTTTTGCAATTTTCCCCCTCCTTTGTCTCTTTTTTTAAGTAGACAATATGTAAGGAGATTCCTTCCAAAGGGATAATCAGTCACTTCAGAAAAATAAGTGAATATACAAATATTTTTGTACAAATTGGAAGGGAGGAGGGCAAAAAGAGAAAGAAAAAAAGAAATTTCCAGATTGCGGTACCAATGAAAAGAACATTTAGAATTATAAACATGGGGCTAAAAATCTTGGTTCTACTACTTACTATAGAACTGCTGAAGCCTTGGATAAATCACTTATTCTCTCTGGGTTTCAGGTTCCTCATCTTTAAAATTTGGGCACTGGGTCCAGAAAATCTTTAAGGTCCCTTCTAATGGTAAATCCTATGATCTTATGAGCTGTGTGGTTCCTCAAGGGTCCCAGTTCCCATCCATTGTGTTATTTGTGTCTTGTCCTTTCCCAAGGTCTGAAATTAATTGTAAGCAGATCAAAAGTAACTTGACCTTTGTTTTTCTAGATCAGGGGTTCTTATCCCAGGAGTCCACAGACCCCAAGAGGATAGTGGATAGGTTTCAGGGGACCCATGAAACTGGATGGGAAAAATTATATCTTTATTTTCACTAATATCTAACTGAAATTTAGAATTTCTCTCAGAAATTGCCAAAGATATTGATAGATATAGAATTGCCAAAGGGGTTCATGGGAGTAGGGGAATAATATGTAGCACTTAACTTTGAGTCAGGCACTGTGCTAAACATTTTATAAAAATAACTCATTTGATTCTCAGAACAATCCTGAGACTATGTGCTGTTAATCCCCATTTTGCAGTTGAGAAAACTGAGGCAGGCAGAGATTAAGTGATTTACCTAGGGCCACACAGCTAGAAAGTGTCTGAGGCTGTATTTGAACTCAGGTCTTCCTGACTGATAGAGTCCTATCTGGACAGTGTCCTATCTGGATTGTCCCTGAACCTCTAAGATACAAAAAAAGATCAAAAGCTCCTAGTTTAGAATGTTATTTGTGAACTGAAATACTTCCCAATTCTGGAAAGCATTTTGTGCATTCATCCATTCATCCATCCATTCAACAAACATTAATTAAGTGCCTACTATGTACATAGTACAATGCTAATTAAGCCTTTAGTTCAGTGGATACAAAAAGATAAAAGACTACATAGTCTCTGCCTTCAAGAAGCTATTGGGGAATTTCTCAGCCTGGGATTCTTGAGAGGCCAAGGAGAATCTCACCCACCAGCAGGTCTAAAAGACTGAGGAGCAAATAAAATGAGTCACAGACTCAAAGGAAAAGAAGTTTATGAGCATGCTTATTCTAGGGCACAGATTGGGTTTGTATCATTTTTTTTAGGTCCACCCAGAGTACACAATAGACTAGCAGTATTCTATGGTATTGGATCAGGCCAGTGGCATACGGTCTGTCCTTACAGGAAAGCTGAACTGAAAAGTCTCTAGTTGCATGCTGGGGGCAAAACTTGTGGACAGACAAAAAGGGCTTGGTGGATCACCCTAAGCAGGTTGGAGGTAGTTGAGTCAGGTTTTATTATTCAGTCTGTAGCAGAATGGGGAATAATTCAGTCCAAGTGCACGCACTGATAACAGGATTGTTTTTCCTCCTCAGAGCTTATCATCTAATGGGGGAATATAACATGAACACCAATAATTATGATAAGGATGAAATGTAATAGGAGCAAAGGAAGAATCCAGACAAAGTATTCTAGGAAAATCTCAGGAGGGAGAGAACACTTTTATCTAGGGGACTTGGATGGGAGGGGGTGGGGGTGTGGGTATCTGGTCTGGGCCCAGTTAGAGAAATAAAAAGCCAAGCCTATCTTCATGCCTGAAAAAGAGAACCAGACAGTCTGTTTTTAACACTGAGAAATGTGTACTGTGACACTAATTTAGGGAAACTAGGTTAGGGGAAGGTTATGTAAGAGATGATGTGGTGGGTTATATGGCATGGGAGAAATTATGCAGCACACACTCAGTTTCTCTGCCAATGGCTCTGTACTGTCGGGGTTATCTAAAGCCGATTCTTCTCCCCAGGCCATCCAATCCCCCTGCCCCAACATGGCTCCCCTAATTGGTAGGAAATCCAAACACATTTAATATTAGCTACTTTTTAATGTAAACTCCTTGAGTCAGGGACTGTTTTGTTTTTTAATTTTTGTATCTGGGCAGCTAGGTGGCACAGTGAATTGAGTCAGGAGGGCCTGAGTTGAAATCCGACCTCAGATACTTAACATTTACTAACCTTGTGACTTTGGGCAAGTCACTTAACCCCAATTGCCCTGCCTTCCCCCTTCAAAAAAAAAAGGCAAAAAAAATTTTTGTATTCTCAGGGTCTCGCACACGCTAGGTATATAATGGGAGTTTAATAAATGCTTGTGGAATTGAACCAGAGCCAATCATTAGAAAGGAAAATATATTTTGTTTTATTTTAAAATGATAGATCTAGAAGGGCCCTTAAAGATGATCTATTCCAGACCTTTCATTTTATAGAAGAAGAACCTGAAACCCAGAGAGGGAAAGTTCACATTCAAGGTCACACAGTAAGTTAGTGATAGACAGAACTGCAGATCAGGACCCCTGGTGCTAATGTGTGCATTCTATTGTACCACACCACTTTTTCCCATAACATGCAGTGATTCTAATTAATTTAATTTTATATTAATTTATATTTTATATTATTTTATTAATTATATTAATTTAATTTTATAAATTATATCATAAATTAATTTAAACTAATTAATTAAATTTTAATTAATATAATCACTAATACATTATATTAATATTATTTAGTATTAATATTATATTTCGTGGATAATTTAATTAAAATGTATATCAAATTATTAACATTATATATGTATATCTACAGGACAGAAAAAGAAACTTGCAAAGCTTGCAAATGAAACAGTGAGTCTATCTACATAACTTGTTGTTTTGGGGGTATTTTTTTTAAAGAAATATACATCAAATTTAACGTGCTAGTACCAACATTGCCCTTGTGGTCTGTGACCCTTTCTGAACTTCCTTTTGCTCTCTTCTGTGTATTTTGGAAACATTCCATTTATCTTTTATTTCTTTTCTTCTTTCTCTTTGTGTCACTATCACCATCTCCTTAATCTCCTCCATAATATTCACCATCTCCCCAAATAAGAACCCTTCCTTGTTACAAATCAAGAGAAATAAACTTGGGTTTTATTGATCTTGTCTGAAAATGTTTATGTCTGGGCAGCTAAGGAGCTCAGGAGACAGAGCAACAGTCCTGGAGTCAGGAGAGCCTGAGTTTAAATTTGACCCCAGACACTTACTAACTGTGTGACCCTGGCCAAGTCACTTAACCCTGTTTGCCTTAACCCTGAAAATACATGTCTCATTCTGTACCTCAAGTTCATCACTTCTCTTCCAAGACATAAGGAGCTTCATTATCAGCCTTCTGGAGTCACAACTAGTTATTGAATTCATAAGTCTTTCAAAATTATTGTACTTTACAAAGTTGTAATCAGTGTAATAAATTGTTCTCCTGGTTCTACCCACTTCTTAACTCTCTATTAGTTTGCATAAGTCTTCCCAGGTTTCTCTGAATCGGTTACTTTTGACATTTCTTTTGATGCAATAGTATTTCTTTACACAAGTGTAACATCATTTGTTTAGCCATTCCCCAGTTGATAGATACCTCCTTTTTTCTTTGCTGCTGTAAGGACTTTTGCACATATGGGTCTTTCCTTCTTTCTCTGATCTTTTTTGGGGGCAAAAAAAAAGTAGTGGAATGGGGGCATGCAAGTTTAGTTACTTTTAAGGTAAAATTCTAATTTGCTTGCAGAATGGTTGGATCACTTTTTCAGTTCTACCAGCAACATTACTGGGCTTGACCTTGCTGGAGAAGGAAATCGCAAAACATTCTACTATCTTTGCTGATAAACCCCAAAATGGGTCACAAAGAGTCAGATATGACTAAAAAAATTACTAAACAACAACTTTTCACATACCCTCCAACAATTGTCATTTTCCTTTTTTGTCATCTTTGCTAATGCCAGTCTGATAGTATAAGTTGGGACCTTGTAGTTAATTTGCATTTTCTCTTACTACTATTGATTTGGAGCATTTTTCCCCCCATATAATCATTGATAGCTTGGCTTTCTTCTTTTTAAAGCTGCCTACTCATTTTTTTTTTGCCAATTTTTTCCTCTATTGGATAATGGATCTTGTTCTCATATGTTTCTATCATTTCCCCATATATCTTAGAAATCAGACTTTTACCAAAGAAAACTGCCACCAACTTTCCCACAGCTAACTATTTCCCTTCTAATTCTAATTATGTTGATTTTTCTTATGTAAAAATTTTCACTCTGATGAAAACAAAATTATTCTGTTCATCTGTAATGGGAATGCAAATTTGGAAGATCTTCCTTGCCCCTAGGCTAAAGTGCACCTGAAGCCTGGGTTGGGAGGCTTGTTTTTCAGTAGATACTTTTTGATTGGCCAGTGGGTCCAAAAGGTTGTTACATTCTCTGAGCCAGGAGAAGAATATATAAGCCCTGATGTGAGGCTTTGTTTTGGGGGCTCACTTTGAGAAGTGTTCTGTGATTTGATATGGATTCTGGGAAGCCGTTGTCTGGAGCCCCCCCGGCTTTGAAAAACCCAAATGTTGAAACCCAGATGTTGACTGGGTATGGATGTAATGGCTGGACAGTTTGGAAAGCTGTCTACTTGATCTGTTTCTGTCTTGATAATTCTGCCTGTATACTTTGAAGTTCGGGGTGCTGACCTTTTTCCCCTGAACAAGGTAAACGATATATGGTCTGACTGATTAAAGTAAGCTTGTTAACCCATTTTGAGTTGCTTTCCTTTATCAAAGCAGATCCAAGAACCTGTGGTGGCAGCAAACCCTGAGGACGTTTGGGGTGCTTCCTGCTACATCATCTCCTGTGTTTTTCTCTGTCCCCTATTTGGTTAAGAAACTTTTCCCTCTTCATAGTTGTGAAAGAAACCTCCTTCTCTGCTCCTCTATTTTGTTTATAATATGAACACTTTTGTGCCTAGGTAATTTGGAGCCTATTGTGGCATATGGTTTGAGATTTGAACTAAATATAATTTCTAGCAAACTATTTTCCAGTTTTGTTCAGTAGTTTTTTTCAAATGGTGAGGCCCTATTCCAGGAATTAGTATCCTAGGGTTTTTGTTAAATGCTATATTAATATGTTCCATTGCTTCTGGATCTTGGGTACCTAATCTTCTTCACTGTTTGACTTTTCTATTTTGTAAGCAGTATGAAATTGTTTTAATGAATACTGCTTTGTACCATAGTTTGAGCTCTGGCACTACTAGATATCCTTTCTAATTTTTTTTCTTTCTTTCCCTTGAGATACTAGACCTTTATTTGTCCAGATGAATTTTGTTACTATTCTTTTTAATTCACGTAGTTTCATAGCAGGAATTAGATAGAATTCTTTCTTTCTCTAGTTTTGCAAACAATTTATTTAAATTTGGAGCTAGTTATTCTTTAAATGTTTAACAGAATTCACAAGTAAGTACATATGGTCTGAGGCTTTTGTCCTTGGGTATTCATTTATGGATTATTCAATTTTCTTTTCTAACATTGGCTTATTTAAAATTTTTATATCTTATTTGGTCAATCAAATTTCATATTTTTGTAAATACTCACCCATTTCATTTATCAATTTTGTTGTATATAATTAGGCAAATGTTTCTATTAATTTCTTTTGTTTATTATGAATTTGCCTTTTTCATTTTTGGTAATTTGATTTTCCTCTCATTTTCTATCAAACTAAATAATGATATATCTATTTTATAAGCTTTTTCCTCCCCAAACTGGCTGAATTTTATTTAAAAATTAAATATTTTTAAATGGATAAATTAAAATAAAATTTCCCATTTACTAACAAATCCTGTTTTCCATTTTGTTCATTCTTCAATTTTTACTAATTATTTTTTTTTGTGCTTGGTTGGGATGTTTTGATTTGTTGGTTTCTAGTTTTCTTTAAAGTTGCATACCCATCTATTGATTTATTCTCTCTCACTCTCTCTTTGTCTCCCTTCTCTCTCTTTCTTTGTCTCTCTGTCTCTCTATCTCTCTCTTCCCCCCTTCTCCCCTTCTCTCTCTTACTGATAAAGAAGATTAGAGATAGAAACTGTCACATTAAGGATTGCTTTGTCTGCATCCCCAAAGTTTTGTTGTGTTGTATCATTATTTTCTTTAATGTTTCTATGATTTTTTGATCCACCAATTCTTTAGGATTAAATTATTTTATAAACAAAACTTAAATAGATGAGTTTAAATGCTTTCTTCTAAAGTTCTTTACTGAAGGGGTGGCTAGGTGGTGCAGTGAGTAGAGCACTGGCCCTGGAATCAGGAAAACCTGAGTTTAAATCCGACCTCAGACACTTAACACGAAAAATAGCCATGTGACCTTGGGCAAGTCACTTAACCCAACTGCCCTCCAAAAAGCAAAAAAAAAAAAAAGAGTCTAAAGTTCTTTACTGATGATACTTTTTATTGTATTGTGGTCAGGAAAGAATATATTTAACATTTCTGCTTTTTTGCATTTGTTTATGGAGTTTTTACACTTTAGCACATGATCATTTTTCAAAAGGCTCCATGCACAAGATAAAAGGATGTATGTATATTCCCTTTAATTCTTCAATACTTGTCAGAGATCTAACTTTTGTAAAATCCTATTTAGGTCCTTAACTTTTTTTTAAACTTTTTTTTGGAGATTATCCTTTGGTTAATTTGTCTAGGTCTGAAAGGGTACATGATGAAGTCCTCAGTTATTATAGTTTTATCATCTATTTCTCCATTAATTCGATTAGTTTTTCTTTTAAGTACTTAGAGGCTATCTGATGCATATACATACATGTGTGGACATATACATGCATATGTGTATATATGCATGTATAAAGTATTGATGTTATTTCATTATCTATAGTGCCTTTAAACAGAATGTACTTTCTCCTCTTTCCCTTTCTTCTTTTGCCCATGTCTATTTTTACCATTTCTTTGTATGATATCAATATTGCCAATCCTGGTTTTAAAAATTCATTTAAGGCATAATAAATTCTGTTCTTTGTTTTAAGTCTGTATGAAGCTTCATGTTTTAAGATTTGGTTGGTTTTGTTGTTTGTTTGTTTTTGTGACCAACACATGGTTGGATTCCACTTTCTAATCCATTCTGCACTCTCCTCCATTTTGTAGATGAATTGATCTCATTCACCGCGACAGTTAAGATTGTGAATTGTGTTTCCCTCTTACTTTATCCTTTTATATTTCCTTCCTCCTTATTCTCACTTACCTCTTTACAATGAAGAAAAACGTGGTGAAAGAAAAAAAAAAAAGAAATGTGAACAACTCCAGTAACCTATAATGGAACTAGTCTAATCCTATTCCACTGCCCTTCCTCTCTTCACCTGGGCAGGATCTTGATTCCCTGGCTCTTACACTTTATCTCTTTTTGATCCCTCCTTTAAGATCCAATCACTAAAGTTAAAGTTTGTTTTGCTTTTCCTACCAAACTCAACCCTTCCGCTTATCTTTCACTCCCTTTTCACTGATTCTACTTGTTTTCCCTGTTAAATGTAATGAATCACTACACCAAACTACTTGGTGAGTTCAACCCTTTGTCCAGTTCAGATTAGAGTCGGGTCATGAAATATCCTTCCTTCTAACTCTCTTTTACATGTTTATGTTTATATTCTCCTTCTGGAGTACCACTATTATGAGAGATAGTAAGTTTCTTATTCTTGTTCCTCCTTTCCTAGTATATCCTTTTTACTTTCCTTTTTATTTCTCTCAAAATCAGTATAATAGAACCCAACCACCCCTAAGACCTGTGTTTATCTTTCTTGTGACCCTAGAAGCCAGTGGGTTTCTGAAGACACTTCTTTTGTCTCCCTCTATTAGAATGTAAACATTAAATCATAATTTAGCCACCCCCAATTATGTGTTTAATTGTTTTTTTACCTTTCTAGGTTTTTCTAGTTTCCTGTCATCTTGTTCTATCCAGCTCTGGATAGAATATTTCCTCAGAAATATTTTGCTGTACAGTTGTGTCCACTCTGTGTGACCCAGTGGACCAGAGTGCACCAAGGCCTTCTATCCTTCACTATATCTCAAAACCTGACCAAGTTCTTGTTCATTGTTTCCATGACACCATCCATCTATCTCATCCTCTGCTGTCTCCTTTTCCTTTTGCCTTCAATCTTTCCCAACATCAGAATCTTTTCCAATGAGTCCTGTCTTCTCATTATGTAGTCAAAGAATTTAAGTTTCAGCTTCAGTATTTAACTTTCCAGTGGGTAGCCTGAATTGATTTCTTTAAATATTGACTAACTTGATCTCCTTGCTGTCCAAGGGACTCTCAAAAGTCTTCTCCAGCACCACAATTCAAAAGTGTTGATTCTGTAGCGCTCAGCTTTCCTTATAGTCCAACTCCTACAGTCGTATATACATTACTGCTGAAAAAACCACAGCTTTGGCTATATGGATCTTTGCTGGCAAGGTGATGTCTCTGCTTCTTAGTATGCTGTCCAGATTTGCCAGAGTTTTCCTTCCAAGGAATAAGCATTTTTTAATTTCTTGACTGCCATTGTCTGCATTGATCTTTGAGTGCAAGAATGTAAAATCTGACGCTGCTTCCATTTCTTCTCCCTCTATTTGCCAGGAAGTGATGGGACCATTTGCCAAGATCTTAGGTTTTTGGTTTGTTTTTTTTAATGTTAAGCTTCAAATCAGCTTTTACACTCCCCTCTTTCACCCTCGTCTAGAGGTTTCTTAATTCCTCTTCACTTTTTTCCATCAGAGTGGTATCATCTGTGTATCTAAGATTGATTCCCAGCAATCTCAATTCTGGCTTTTGATTCATCCAGCCTGTCATTTCGCATGATGTACTCTGCATATAAGTGAAATAGATAAGGTAACAATATACAGCCTTGTCATACTCCTTTTCCAATCTTAGATCAATCATTTGTCCCATGTTTTGGTTCTCATTTTTGCCTTTTGACCTTAATACAGAAATATTTAAATGTCTTCTATTTTATAAGAGGTATATTTTTCACCTTGTAGGGTTATATTTATTTTTTCTTTTCTTTCTTTCTTTTTGCTTTTTGGAGGGCAATTGGGGTTAAATGACTTGCCCAAGGTCACACAGCTAGTATTTGTGTTAAGTGCCTGATGCCGAATTTGAACTCAGGTCCTCCTGATTCCAGGACCGGTGCTCTATTCACTGCACCACCTAGCTGCCCCTCGATTATATTTATTTTTTAAAGGTAAGTTATTCTTGGTTGTAAGTCTTTATCTTTTGCCTTTTAGAATGTTGTATCCAATTTTTTTCTCTCCTTTATAGTGATTATAATAATAATTAGAATGTTTATAGCACTTTAAGTTTTCTACAATGCTTTACAAATGTTATCTCATTTATCCTCACAACAACCCAGGGAAGATGTTATTATTACTCCCATTTTATAGATAAAGAAACTGAGGCACAGTTTAACAGAGATTTAAGTTAACCTTAACAGAGGTTAAGTTACTTGCTCAAGGTCACAGAGCTAATAAATATTTGAAGCCAGAGTTGAACTAAGGTCTTACTGACTCTAAGTTCCACTTTATCCATTTTACCACCTATTTACTTCTAGTAATAGATGCTGCCAAATTTTGTGACCTGAGTGTAGACTGTGGTATTTGAACTCTTTCTTTCTGGCTCCTTCCAGTATGTTTTCTTTGGCCTAGAATTTCTGGATTTTGGCTAGGAAATTCCAGGGTGTTTTCAAATTGGGCCTTCTTTCAGTAACTGACCAGTGGATGCTTTCTGTTTTTACTTTGCCCTCTGGTTCTAATAAATCTGAGCAGTCTTCTTTTGTGATTTCTTCCAATAGAGTATCCAGGTTTTGTTTCGTTTTGGGTTTTTGGTCATGGTTTTAAGGGAGTCTGATGATTCTAAAATTATCTTTCTGACTTGTTTTCCAAGTATACTGTCTGTCAGTAAGTGGGTAAGCATTTATTAAGTGCCTACTCTGTGCAAGGCACTGTGCCAAGCTCTGGAGACAAAAAAAGGGCAAAAGACAGTTTTTCCCCTTAAGGAGTTCACAGTCTAATGGTGGAGATACAGCAAATGTGGACAAACAAGCTATATACCGAGAAGTTGCTGTTTGTCCTTCGTTTTCCAAGAGGACCAGTAACATCACAGGGGGATGTCTTGACTTTCGTGTGAATCGGATTTAAGTGAGGCAGAGCTGTGCAAAATCATCAGCCTCCCTCTCTCTTCTTGGGTCATCAAAGTCCAGTAGCAGGACAAAAGTCAGGAAGACTGGCGATGGCCCGGGACGCCGTGGATGAACTTGGCATCTTGGATTTCTGACCGAGCTCTAAGGGCTCCACAGGGCCTGCTGCAGCCACCTTCATGGACATAGGTACCTGTTGTTCTCATTGGCCCATTCTGCCTGGGAAGTCTTCACGTGCTTGGGGGTAGACATCCCCTTCACTCACCTACTGGCTTGAGTTCTTTCAGTTATCTGTCTAGGCAGTTTTATGCAACAGCTTCTTGGAGCCACAGGCGAGTTGCTAGTTCTTGAATACTCCATATACCCCTACAGGATAAATAGGAAATAATTAGTGAAGGGGAGATGCTGTAATTAAGAGGAGTTGGGAAAGGATTCCTGTAAAAGATAGGATTTTAGCTGGGGCTTAAAAGAAACGAGGGAAGTCATTGGGTAGAGATGAGGAGGGAGAACGTTCCAGGAATGGGAAATAGCCAGAGAAAATGCCTGCATCAGAGACATGGATTGTCTTGTTCAAAGAACAGCCATGAAATTAGTGTCACTGGATCAAAGTGTATGTGAGGGGAGTAAGGTATAAGAAGTCTAGGTGGCCCAGTGAATAGAGCACCAGCCCTGGAGTCAGGAGGACCTGAGTTCAAATCCAGCCTCAGACACTTGACACTAGCTGTATGACCTTAGGCAAGTCACTTAAACCCAATTGCCCTGTCTTCCTCCCTGCAAAAAGCAAAAAGAAGTCTAGAAAGGTAAAAGAAGTCTGGGTTATGAAGGGCTTTGAATGCCAGAGGCACTGGCATCTTTAGAGAGTCACTGGAGCTTATTGAGTAGGTATTTGACATAGTTGAAACTGTGCTTTAGGAAATTTACTGTAGTGACTGAATGGAGGAGGGATTAGATTGGGGAGAGACCTGAGGCAGGCAGCCTCTCCAGATAACTGATACCACATAACAGGTGTCTTACTATTGACAACTGACAAGAAATGTCTAACACTTTCTTTTCTATTTTTCCCCTTTTCCATTTTCAGATTTTGTTGTGATATTTCTCATTGGCCAACAGAGTTGTTGATTTCTGATTACCTTGTTTTCTTTTTCAGGGAGTATATTACTTAAGTAAGTTTTTTCATCTCTTATTCCCAAGATTTTTATTCTCTTTCCATTTTTTTTCCTCTAGAGCTTTTATTTTGATTCTAATTCTATTTTTAGAATCTCTTGCTCCATTTATTTCATTCATTTTTGTAGTCACTATGGCCAAGCCATTCTTTTCTCCTAATCTCTATTTGAATTTATTGTAGAGTTACTCTCTTCTTCTGCATTTATCTCTTGGACTTCTCTCAATCCATAGAGTTTTCTTATTGTGTTTGGTGATATCTTCTGTTTACTCATGTCTTCAGCCTTTGTTTCTGGATTAGGAGTTTGTTCTTGGGCTGGCTTCTTCTCCCTTCCTACTGCACTAGGGTGGTCAGGCCCTACTTAGTCTTGTCCCCTGTATGGTCTGGATGCTGTTGCCTCTGCTGTTCTGGATGTGGTGACTAGAGCTATCCCAATTCTTTACAGGGCCTGCTGGCAATTAAGAGTTGCTTTTATATCACTCCAAGAGCACAACATGATCTCTTTTCCTGGTGATGATTGAGGCAAAGACTGCTGTAAGCCTCTAGCTGAGGAAAGAGAGAGGTAAGAGGAGTGATGGTACCAGCCTCCTCAGGTACCTATCTTCAAACTCAGGCCAATGTGTAGCCATGAGCATGGTGTGCCTTGTTGTATTTGTTTTAATGAAAGAGAATAGATTTCAGTTTTGTGAGCTTCAAATGGTTAAGAGAACCACCAGGAATCCAGGAACTGTAGTAATGCCAAATTTTGCTGGCACTGGGGAGTCAGGGGAAGGGAGGAAAGTCAAGATGGCAGAGTAAATGATACTGTAAAGAATGATAAAAAGTGCCAGACCAAATTGCAATCAGGAAATCTAAGAAAAAGTCACAGTGAGTCATTTCTCCAGACCACAGCAGCTTAGGAAGAGAGAAAGGGAGGTCTGAGGACAGTGGCCAACAGTACAGAGCAGCAGCAGTAGCAGAGTCATAACAGGAAGAAGCAACAGCAGGCAAGGAGCAGCCCAGCACTCAAGGATGGTAAGGGGACTGAACACCTGAGCAGAAAGAGATCCCAGAGGACCCTGTACTAGCACTGGGAACAGGCTCAGGCACCATCTGACAGCTCAGTCACTCATTACCCAGTTGTTATTGTTGTGATTCAGTCCTTTCGATCTTGTCCACTCTTTGTGACACCATTTGGGGTTTTCTTAGAAGACATACTGGGGTGGGTGGCCATTTTCTCCTTCAGCTTGTTCTGCTCAAGCCTGGGTCACAATTCCAAAGTGGAGAGGAGCAGTCATGGTCATGAAGGAGTAGGGGCTCTACCTTTGTAAGGAACAAGGAACAAGTGTGGCTCTGAACCCCAGAGCAGAGTGAGGATTCAGTGTTAACCTTTAGCCCCACACATAAGCATGAAGTCGAATAGACCGGGATGGGAGACCAAAACCAAGGGGAGCCAGCAGTTCAGTCTCCGCACCTGCAGAATTCCCAGAGGGCCATCAGTGGCTGAGACCAGCAGCAGTCTATGGAAAATCAACTACACACAAACCAACGAACCCAAAGGTGAGGTAAGAGCTTGCAGAGTACAGACCAGGAGGGCAGCCAACGCACCCTCTTCCAGGATCATACCACTTTGGAAGCACGGAAAGTTACAGGCCTCTGAACAGGGCTGTGAAAGTAGAGTTTGCTGGCAGCTGAGCCCAGTGAGGAGCTAGCAAGGCCCTGAGGAAGGACCTGATTGATCCAGGCCAGCAGTGGATTGGCTTCCTGCTTCTGTAGTCTGCTTCAGCAACTGATTAACTCCTACATGCCTCTGGCTATGCTGCTACATTTGGTCAGTGAAGTTGTTGGAGTAAATGCATTGAAACAATGGATTTAAATTTGAATTTACTCTACCCACAGACTGAGGTGGTGAAGGGGAGAGTGTTTTCCCAGAAAATGTTGGTAATTTCTTTTCTCCCTCTATCTTCTTAGTAAATATCTCTTTGTGAAAGTTAATTTGCAGCTGGGTTGCACAGTGGGTAGAGCACAGGACCTGGAGTCAGGAAGAACTGAGATCAAATCCAGTCTCAGACACTAGTAGTGTGACACTGGGCAAATCACTTTAACCCTGTTTGCCTCATTTTCCTCATCTGTAAAATGTTGGAAAAGGGGAGGCCAGGTAGCACAGTGAGTAAGAACACCAGCTCCAGTGTTGGGATGACCTGGGGATCGAATCCGGGCTCAGACACTTATTACCCACCCAGAAACACCTGGCCGTGTAACCTTGAGCAAGTTACTTAACCCCAATTGCTTAGGAGCGGCCAGGTGGCTCAGCAAGTAAGAGCACTGGCTTCAGTGTTGGGATGACCTGGGGATCTAATCCAGGCTCAGATACTTAGCACCACACCCAGAAATAACTGGCCGTGTAACCTCGAGCAAGTTACTTAACCCCAATTGCTTAAAAAAAAAATGTTGGAAAAGGAAATGGCAAACCACTCCTGTATCTTGCCCAAGAAAGCCCCAAATAGGGTCACAACGAGTTGGACATGATGGAACAACAATAATATCAAAAAAAGTTAATTGAGGTTAATTGACTAAATGATATTGAGGTACTAATTACTGGATCAATCAATGATATAAAGGAAATACCCATTGAAACTGTAGATGGCTATTGGAAAGTTAAGCCAATAATATTAGAAGACATCCCCTACCCCTCATGGTGTATCAGCAATGCCATATTCACAATGCCTATAGTGATTACAAATAT
>NW_027187335.1:9912364-9923818 GCF_028583685.1 Petaurus breviceps papuanus
CCTGGCAGTGCTCAGCAGGAGTCCCAACTCAAAAAAAAAAAAAAAAAAGGCAACTGCCACCAACTGCCAACCGCAGGACCGTTAGCTCGGCTTTTCACTTTCTCTTGCTCTGCTATGTCAGCACGTCCATGGGGCATGGGAGATCTTTAAATCCCATAACCCTTACACATGGGTACCCCCAAAACCCCTGTGGGAGAGCCATAACTAGCCTTGCTCTGGGGAACCTGAACCATCAATGTGATTGTTAGTGGGAATAAGAACCCCCAGTGTCTATATAAGGTTACAGGTAAAATGAAGGAATCTGATTAGATAATCTTCAAAATCTGTCCAGCTCTAACTAGAAGGTTTTATGGCCTGGGTATGAATCCTACCTCAGTTAACTATATAACTTGGGGAAAATCAGTTTCTCCCTCTGGTCTTGTCTCTTCATATGAAAAATAAGGAGATTGAAATCAATAATCCCTTCTAAATCCTATACAAGTAAATAACATGAGCTCCCATCTCACAGTATTTATGCTTTTCTCATAGAATTTAGTACAGCTTCTCTTTTAAATCCCGTGTCCCAGCATCCTCTATGATTAGCTGGACAGTAGAGCATGCTCTTGGTTCAAATGTTACCTCAGAGCTGTATCGTGTTCTTTGGGGGCAGGGGAGGAATGTTACATAATTACACTTGTACATGCCTGAATTTGTTGGACTCTAAGGGCAGTAAATTCCACATTCATCTCTGCATCTCCTTGAACACCTAGAACATAGTAGGGAAAGGGTTAAAAGATATTGAATTGAATTGAGTTATGGGAAAGTTAATGGTAAAATTTAGTTTGTACAAAATCAAGAGACCTTCTAGTCCACCCCTCTTACTCTTTTTCCTGATGTCCTGGGCTGGCTACTGGGGCCATGACTGGAGTCTCCTCCAAGGATGCGGCCAATCTGGGACAATAGCTATTGCAGTGAATCCTAGTGCTGGGCCCCTTGCCAAGCTGCCAGCTGGCCCAGTACGAGCTGTCCCCATTGTCCTATGTAAGTCATGATCTATGAACAGTAGGGATGGTGACCTGTGAAACATAGCTCCCACCAAGTCCTAGAACAAGGGTTTCCAACCTTTTTTGGTCCCTGGGTTTTAGTAAACTTTACCATTCCCACTATTCAATATGAAAGGAAGGAAATTCTAGAGTTTACCATGTATATGCATGTAATAAATAAAATAGAGATGAATTATTTTTTCATAAAGAAAAGTAAGCAGGGGATATTTCTCTAATAATATAACAAAAACTCTAATTTTATTTATTTTAAATTAATTTTTAAAGAAACCAAATAAAAATATTCTTATAGTCCTTTTGCAAGCTTCTCATAATAAGACAAGTTTCTCATAAATGATCAAATGAGATAATATATGTAAAATACTTAGCACAATTCTTGGCACAAGGCAGATGTTTAATAAATGCTTTTTCATCTTCCTCTTTCTTATAATCCTGTATAATAATACATATATACCTCAGTTTGGTAGCCTCTTTCCTAAAGCAGAGCTGAACATAGTATCACTGGGAGCCCAGTAGTATATCCTGTTTATTTATTCTCACCTGAAAGAGGATACATTGTTTTTGACCATTTTCTCCCTTATCACCAATGACACGGTTAGGGTTGTCCTGCATGATCAGGGCTGGTCTATGTAGCAAAGTAAACAAAACATTTTGTAAAATGAGAGTTTCCTGAAGTGGGTAACACACAACTACTGCTGCAATTATGAAATTTGGGAACCCACCTTCTCACTTTAAAGGGCCCCTTAACTGTGGACTCTCATGTAGGCTGGGTTCAGTCCTAGCGGAAGTCTAGTCACTAAACAATAGAGTCAGGCTCTGTCTCTTTACATCTACCTCCTGGATCCCTAGAGACATTCACTTACAACTTAGTTTAGGGTCATGTCAAGGATCTCCCCAAAAAGGGAAGTGTAAGGATATTGAGTGTACATACAATGTAGTTCAGTTATAGGACAGCTATTTATTTTCCTTTCTGCAAAAAACAAAACAAAACACTTAAAGCAACAACTCATTTTAGTTATTTGTATACCCTCCTGGGAGACTGATATTCCAAGCATTAAAACAGAAAACATTTGGCGTGGCTGTTGAAGAGGCATTTCACCTTCACTTTGGCTCTAGGTTAACTGAGAGATCCCTCATTCAGTGGCAGCTACAATATGAGAAGTGCTCTCTACAGCTACTATAGCACTTCTTGGAGGAGATAACCACTGACGTGGGAATGCACAAAACTCTTGACCTGGACTGAGGAACACATCCACTGTGAAGGAGCTGGAGTTGAGTCATCCTGTCACTCACACCCTAAGAACTCTCCCAGTAACCAACAGATACCTGCCCTGTTTCTTCTTTTCCCTGAGAGGGGGAGCAGCAGGTTTCTGGTATCTTGGCATAGTGGTGAATTGGGGGAACAAAGTATAATATGGCTACCAAGTCTGCCCTGGCAGGAAGCAGGAAGGAATTGGCCCAGCCTCTCTCTTACTCAGTAATCCATTTCTCAGGGAGACACTGTAGTTTCTTGGAAAGAGCCTTGGAATTGGAATTAGAAGATCTGGGTTTGAATACCAGTTCCAACATTTCCTAGTTGAGTGAATATGGACAAGTCACTTTGAAACTGCTAATATTTGTGTACTGAGACTGAACTGACTTTCTCTGATCGAGGTCAGCTACATCTTCACCTCAGGGTTCTCACATACTCCTGAAAAGCAGTGAAGTGACTTTTGTTTTCCTAACAATCTGCTGGTGGTCCACATTCCTGGTGTTCCCTTCCCCCCTACCCCCCTTGACGGCTAGTGATTAGCTCCCTGGTTCCATGTAACCAAATAACATAGATTAGCTTTTTGCAAAGGTATGATTACTGTGAAGAAATCCCTAGAGCAGAAGTTACAAATATTTCCCTCCAACACCTGGGGCAAACACTCTCCTCTTTACTGCCTGGAGGGAAATGAAAGTTTCTTCTTAGCATTTTCCCCACCAAATTGTCTTCCAAATATGATATAGCCCCTGGATAAATGTGTCCCAGCCATCACTGGGCAGGTCTACTTGGTACTTTGATCTTATTTGTCTGGCTTTCTGGAAAATTCTAGTATGGATTCCAGCTCTCTAATGCTTACAATTTTGACTTTTCAAAGCTCACAAAGTCAGAGCTAATTCCAATGTTCCTTTACCTAAAATAGGAAAGGGTAGACACAACAGAGACAGAAGCAATAGCAAGGCTACCTGCTCATGGTGCCATATTGCAGCGGCCATGATGGATTGATGAAGGCCTCTCTCCCCTCCACAAGCAGTTTTTGCCTCTTTGGTGGAACATCCCTATGCAAGAAAGATGACCAACCTCATTGTCTGGTCGGTGCCTCTTGAATTCCCCCTAACTTCAGCTACTCAGCCAATCAACCCTCCATCTTTTCATCATGTGCTTAGCAGACCAGAACAAGCCACAGGATGTCTGGGCATGCTCTGAATGAGAGTTCTAGACACTTGCATTATTCATCACCCTGCCTTTCTGGAAGCGGGCTTCCCAGGCCTTCCACCAGGGATTGCATCAGCAGATTACACTGTCCATGCTCACCATTACATGAATTATAGCATGGCTTAGTGGGTAGACTGGACTTAGAATAAGAAAGACCTGGGCTTCACCTCTTGCCTCTGTTACTACATTCTGTATGACTAACCATAGGCAAATCATTTAAGCTCTCTGAGACTCAGTTGTCTTGGCTGTAAAACAGTGATAATAATAGCTATCCTGCTTACTTCATAGGGTGGGGGGTAAGGTTCAAACACGATAATATACATGAAGTGCTTTGCAAACTTTAAGTGTCAGCTATAATTATTATATTATTATTGTTATTACCCCCCTTGCAGGGTTGATTGCCTGGGCAAATATGGAGGGGAAGCCTTAATATTATTTATTATTCAGTTGTTTCAGTCATGTCTGATTCTTCATGACCTCATTTGGGGGTTTTCTTGACAGAGATACTGGAGTGGTTTGCCATTTCTTTCTCCAGCTCCTTTTACAGATGAGGAAACTGACGAAAACAGGGTTAAGTGACTTGCCCAGAGTCATACAGCTATTAAGTGTCTGAGGCTGGATTGGGACTCAGGTCTTCCTGACTCCAGGGCCAATGCTCAAGACACTATGCCAACTAGCCGCTCCTTTAGCATTATAGGAAAGGGAATTATTGTTATTCACAATAAAGGCACCCAAGCCCCTCTCCAGAAAAAAAGCAAAATACTTCCCCAAGATGGTCCCACCCACACCCTACTAGACATCTTTGTGCTGAAGATGTAAATATTTGAAGGAATATGCAGCTCCTTCTCAACCTGCTGGTTCTTTTTGTGAACAGCTTTACAGTGCGGGTTTATGAGCAGCCTTTAATCTGCTCATTCCTTGCTCTGCCTCCCCAGACACATTTGCATAAAAAAGAGGCACCCTGGTTTAATTGCTTTAATACCCAGTGTCTCCCTAACAGAAATAGCCAGAATTTTCTTCCTGTTCCTGGAGGGTTCCAGATCTCTCAAATATGTCATTTTCTGGTACCAACCCTGCTCTTCCCTCTGCCGTGGGATTTTCACCCAGATGGTTTTCATTTTTCTTGACATGTTAAAATTTCTTTAAATGTCTCTATTCACAAAACAAACAAACAAATAAATAAATGCCTCTTTACCTTCCGTGCCAATTTCCCAAAACTTAACAATGCTAAAGGAGATACCATCACCACCACAGATAGATAGACAATGCATCTCGTCTGTGTCTGTCTGTCTGTCTCCTTGTCTATTTCTCTTATCTTTATTTCTGTCTTCTCTTTCTTCTCCTCCTTCTTCCTCTTCTCCTCTTTCTCCTCCTTCTCCTCCTCCTCTCTCTCTTCTCTTTCTGTATCTGTTTCTTTCTCCTTTCTCTTTCTGTCTCCTTGACTGTTTCACCTGTCTCTCTTTTTCTCTCTTTCTTTCTTTCCTTCTTTCTCTCTCTTTCTTTCTTTCCTTCTTTCCTTCTTTCTTTCTTTCTTTCTTTCTTTCTTTCTTTCTTTCTTTCTTTCTTTCTTTCTTTCTCTCTTTCTCTTTCTCTCTCTCTTTCTTTCTCCTCCTCCTCCTCCTCCTTCTCCTTTTCTTCTTCTTCTTCTTCTTCTTCTTCTTCTTCTTCTTCTTCTTCTTCTCTTTCTTCCCTTCCCCCTCCCCCTCTCTCCATCTTCTCTGTCTCTCTGTATGTATGTCATATTAATTGGCATATTTTTTTACATCACCTTCACTTTCAAATACACCCCTCTTTCTTCCTCTTAAGAATAAAAAAGAAAGAAAAAAGTAGTTTAGCAAAACCAACTAATATATTACTGGACTCCAAAAGAATATGCAGGGTTTGTTGTCATTCACTTCAGCAAAGAATGATGCAATTTACTTGTACCTTCTTCTGGGCCAAGCTTAGTCATTATGACTGCAGTGTTCAGTTTTGTTTTTCCAATTTGCATTCTATACCCTCTATTCTATGTATAAAGAAACTGAGGCACAAGGAGAGATAATGAAAGGTCTAAGTCCAGTCTCTTTCCATTATATCTTGCATCCTTTTGGGGGACATGAGTTGAGCTCAGCATCAGGAAAACAGTTTCTTTCTTTAATTGGGTAAAGTGCAAAGCAGTGGTGGTGCTGGGTGCAGATCAGACCAAAGCAAACAGTGTCTGGTGTCAGGACACTTCTCTGAAAGACGTTTCTTCCCCAATCAAGTCTTGAGGCTGAGTGAGGGAAGAGAATCAGTCAAGGTCAAGCTGTCATCCATAAAGCCCCATTATCCTTTTCATGATTCCAGATAGAGAATCCCTTTTCTTGGCTGTATATATACTTCATGATATAATTGTTTTTTTTGTTTGTTTGTTTTGGGACAGCTAGGTGGTATAGTGAAAAGAGTGCTGAGCTTGGAATCAGGAAGGCTCCTCTTCCTGAGTTCAAATCTGACCTCAGACACTTCCTAGCTGTGTGACTCTGGGCAAGTCACTTCACCCTGTTTGTCTCAGTTTCCTCATCTGTAAAATGATCTGGAGAAGGAAATGGCAAACCACCCCAGTATCTTTGCCAAGAAAACCCCAAATGGGGCCACAGAGAACCGAACATAACTGAAATGACAGAACAAATAAAATTTTTGTGCTTATTTCTGGCATACTTCAGAATCACTGAATCTTTGAGTTGGAGGAGGCCTCAGAGATGACCTCATCTTACCCAACCTTTACCTTTCCAACATCCCCAACAAATGGTCAGTCAGCTTTACTCAATGGCCTCTGGTAGTAACATCTAGGTGATGACTGTGTAGGTAATAACTAAATCTCAGGGCAGTCAGGCCAGTCCAGCTGAGGGCAGCAAGCTGCCCCAAGGGAGAGGTGGGAGTCAGACATCTTGTTCTAGACAAGTCAAACCAGCACCACCCTCTTGACTACCATCTCCACTCAGATCCTGATGGAGACAGTCCAGGACCCTCAACCTGAGAGCTTTGGGAACAGCAAGCTTCCAGCCCAGGGTCCACAGCCCGACAACTGCTTCTGCAGGGGGCTGAAGACCCCAAAAGCAAGTTCTGGCCATCAAAGTCCTTGGCACCATCAAATGGCTCAGCATCAGAAACAGGTTTGATTTTTGTTCATGGAAATGATATGAACAAGCATTACATCTCTTTTGCCATTATGCACTAAATGTTGAGACCTTTTCATCTGACTTAGAGCTGAAACCTTCCATATGTGTCCTCTTCCCCATTAGAATGTGAGCTTCTTGAGGACAAGGAATGTCTTTCTTTTTTTTAGGGGTCAATTGGAGTTAAATGACTTGCCTAGAGTCACACAGCTAGTGAGTGTCTGAGGTCAGATTTTAACTCAGGTCCTGATTCTAGGGCTGGTGTACCACCTTGCTGTCCCTGTCTTACTTTTCAGTGTGTATCCCCAGTGCTTAACATAAGTGCTTTGTACATAGGAAGTACTTAATAAAAGTTTCATTCATTCATTCATTCATTCATTCATCCATCCATGCATCCATCCATTGATTCATTCATTCAGTGATACTGGCCTGTTGTTCAGTGAACAAGACACTCCATCTTTCGGCTCTGGGCACCTTGGCTGTTACCCATGCCTGGGATGCTCTCTCTCCTCAACCCCACCTTATGCCTTCCCTGGCTTCCTTTAAGTCTCAACTAAAATCTCACTTCTACAGGAAGCCTTTCCCAATCCCATTTAATTCCAGTGCCTTTCCTCCATAACTTACTTCCTATTTATCCTGTATACAGCTCATTTGTTATATTTGTTTGTCATCACCCCTGTTAGATTATTACATAAACCAATGCAAAGGGAAATATGCAGAGCCAAGAAAACAAAATGTATAATGACTGCAAAAATGTTAATGGAAGGATGACTTCAAAACAATTGAAAATGAATGGGCAGCTATGTAACACAGTGGATAGAGTGCTGGGCCTAGAGTCATAGAGAATTGATCTTAAATCTGGTCTCAGACACTTAACTAGGTGGGTGACCCTGGGCAAGTCACTTAACCTCAGTTTACCTGAGTTTCCTCATTGGTAAAAAGAGGATAATGATAGTACCCACCTCCTAGGGTTGTTGTGAGAATGAGATAATGATGAGATAATGATTTTAAAATGCTTAGCACAGTGTCTGGCTCATAGTAAGCACTATCTAAATGTTAGCTATGATGATGTTGTAAAATTATAAAAATAAGCTTGGTCCCCCAAAGGCATGAGAAAACACCACACCTCACTCTTTTACAGAGGAGGCAAGTATCCATGGGTATAGAATACTGTATATAATGTCAATTTTTTCCTTTATATTAATCAGTTTTGCAGAATTTTCTTCCTCTTTTTCAAGGGGGGAAGTCAAGGCAATTGGGGTTAAATGACTTGCCCAAGGTCTCACAGCTAGTAAGTATCAAGGGTCTGAGGCCGGATTTGAGCTCAGGTCCTCCTGACTCCAGGGCCAGTGCTCTCTATTCATTGCACCACCTAGCTGCCCCTTCTTTTTTTAAAATGTTTATTATAAGGCTGGCTTCCTGGGAAGGGGAGGGAAAGGGATACTGAGGGGAAAAATCTAGGCAATATAAAAACAAAAGACATCAATCAACATCTATTTTCTAAAAAAAAAGAGTAGAGCAATTCTTATGGGAAAATGGTCCGGAGCTCATCTGAACGGTTGTCCCCTTCCTAGCCGAGGAATCTCTTTACAAGCCTTCAGGAAATACAAACTGGTTCTCAGGTTTCCCTGACCTTCTCCAGTAATGACTCTCCTCTTCTATCATTCTCCACCCCTTCATGCCTCAACTAGGCCCTTCCTTCATACTTTTCATGAAATATTTCTGGTTTGGTGATTTGAACCCAACTAAGTTCGAGTTGTGAATGGTACAAAAGAGTTAATCAATCAACAAGAATTTATTAAGTACCTATTATGTAACAGGTGCTGGGCTAGGTGATGCAACGTAAATCTCCAGGAAGAGTTTTGTACTAGAATTATGCCTACCTGTGTATTACACTTCAAATATTTATAGTCATCTGTCATGGTAAAATAATGGGGTAGAAATAAAAGATATTTTCCCTGATTGCTCTCAAGGAGAGTTTTAAAACTTAGCTTACTATTGCTAGCTTAGCTCTTTCATATTAAATGCTAGTTACACACACACACACACACACACACACAAACACACAACAACAACAATCCATCCCAAATAGCTAGTATATTTCTTTATCAAGTTAAGTAGTAAAGAGAATTTGGGGAAGTTTAGATGAGGAGAGGCAAAAAAATATGCTTTGACTGGGAGTGAGATCTCAGCTCAAGAAAGGAGAGAGGGAACAATCTCACCAAGGGGAATTTTGAGAACCATGTTGGGGACTGGCTCCCTATATGGTTGTAGCTCTGATTGCTCCCCATAGCTATGCAAAATTTCATGATTGCCTCCCTAGACGTCCTCCTACCATCTATAAAGAAGTCCTTTCTGTTTTTATGCAGGTCTGTAGCATCAAAGTTCATTTTTCTTTCAACCAATCAAAAGTCACATCTTCATCCAAGTTTCACCTGTTGACTGTGGGTATCTCTCAAAGATCTGCTCCAATCTTCCCTCCTCTCCCCTCCTCTCTCATTTCCTTCCCTTCCCTCCTCTTTCTTTCCCTCTTGTCTTCTCTCTTCTCTTTATTCTTCCTCCCTTCCTCTTCCCTCCCCTCCCTTCACCAATTAAGTGAGTGGAAATTACATAAACATGTAAAAGGAGTAGAAGGCAATTTTCAGAGCAGGCACTAGCAGCTGGGAGAATCGGGAAAGGCTTCGGATAGAAGGTAGATGCCACTCAAACTGAGTTCTGAATGAAAGCAGTACATTCTAAAGAAGTACATCCCAGGGGCCACTGAACCCCAGTGAACCTGGAAGAGAAAATGAGACTGAAGAGTCTGCCAACTGTGCCTCACATCCAATTCACGGGCAAGTCAAGACCACCCATGAACCATTCTTTAGTCCCACCGTTGAGATAGCATTGGTCTTCTCCAAAGATGAAGGATCAACAACAACACAGCCAGTGCAGGCATTGAGATGGGAGAGAGTGTTGTGTGGGGGAGCATTTTGGCTGGACTCCAGAATATACAAAGCGGTCAGAAAGGTCAGAGTCAGGTTATGAAGGGCCTTAAATACCAGAGTTTTTAGTTGATCCTAGAGGTAATAGGGAGCCACTGGAGTTTGCTGAGCAGGGGAGTGACCAGGTCAGAACTGTGCTTTCAGGAATTTCACTTTTGATACTGAGTCTTGCCCTTCACTCTGTATTTTCCATGTGGACAACATTTCCCATGTGCATCCTTGGCATGCCAGGTCACTAAGAAGTATTTCGGAGCCTGGAAATCACTACTGATTGGCCTCTACCAGTGTGCATTTCTGGGAATATACTGTCCCAGTTCCCATTGGCTCCAGATTCACCTGCCTTTCAGGGAGACCAAAAAAACCGAGCATGGTGGGGTGCGTTAACACCCGGGTAGAAGCAAAAAGCTCTGTGCCATTTTTAGTGCTTCTAGAGCTCAGAATACATGCTTAATCACCCTGGGAAACGCTGCCATAATATTTTTGGTTACATAAGCAAACCAAATTAGAAATCTGGAATGTGTTCAAGAGCTTTTGATGAGAAAGCGCTGTAAGCGCTGAAAAGCAAGAACACGGACAGATGGGGATTAGGAGAGTTGAGCATCAGGAAAATAATTTCCTCTTTTAATTTGGGCTTTATCAACATGTAAAAAAGCATTAGCAGCCCAGTTACATAAGCAGAGCCAGAGACTAGCTCTGACAAGCAGCCACTTCAGACACCATCGAAACATTAAACTCTACTTGTCTACAGGACCCTTTCAGGAGACAGCAGCTCAAATGGCCAGGGAGGGTGTTCCGAGTGATGCCCATTAGAAACTTAGCTTGGGGAGAATGGCAAAGCTGGCCTTTGGGCGCAGCTGCCTCCCTGACGTGGCTTAAAGCACATCCTCAATGGGTAAATAGAGCTATTTATATCCACAGGCAGGGAGTCAACAGTTACCTTCCATTCTCTAGGTAGGAAATGTTTTGGTTCATCAGATTCAGGTGAGTGAAGAGTTGCCACATCTCCCCAAAGATGGGTGACACATCATCTCCAAGGAATTGTAGATAACTATAACATGCTTAGCACTAAAATGAGGCTGAGCCCAATCTCTCTGTCTCTGATGATTCAGAAGGCCCACCACTGGTTCTCTCATGGCCTCAGGGACACTGTGCTGATGAAACATGGAGTTGTCAGTGAAGAGATGTCTAGTGAGTAGTCAATGCCTGATAACCTTGTGCTGGCTGTTAATTAGCCCCGTGACCCTGGGCAAGTCACTTCCTTACTTTGAATCTCAGTTTCCTCATCTAGAGGAGGAGGTTTTTAGACCTGATGATCTCTGAAGTTCCTTCTAGCTCTGATATTCTGTGATTCTGTGATAATTATGCCATTTTTTTTTTTAGGTTTGCAAAGTACTTTCCATGTATTTTCTTACCTGATCCTTATAACATCTCTGTGAGGGTGGTGCTGTTGATATTCCCATTTTACAGCTGAGAAAACTGAGACTGAGGTTAGTGACGACCTCTAGGTTGAGACTTGAATTTAAGTCCTTCCTCATTGGAACCAGGCTCTCCCCTGAGCCACTGAGCTGCCTAATGGTTCCCAGTTCTTGTTCTTGTTGTTGTTCAGAAGTGTCCTGCCCTTTGTGGCCTCAGTTGGAGTTTCCTTAGCAGATGTACTGTAGGGGTTTGCCATTTTCTTCTCTAGTTCATATTAGAGATGAGGAAACTGAGGTTAACAGGGTTAAGTGACTTGCCCAAGCTCTCACAGCTAGGAAGTATCTGAGGCTGGATTTGAACTAGAAAGATGAGTCTTCCTGACTCTGGGCTCAGAACTCTATCCACTGCACCACCTGACT
>NW_027187335.1:9923828-9962369 GCF_028583685.1 Petaurus breviceps papuanus
ATTCCCTTTCTGAATGATTATTATACCCATTTTACAGATGAGGAAACTGAGGCAACTAGGGGTCAAATTGCTTTAAGTCACAGAGCAAGGAAGTATCAAAGAAGAATTAGAAGGTAGATCTCAGAATCCCAAGTCCAGCACTCTCTCCATTCTTTTGTTGCTACTGTTGTGCAGTTGTGTCTGACTCTTTGTGACCACATTTGGGGTTTTCTTGGCAGATATACTGGAGTGGTTTGCCATTTCTTTCTCCAGTTGATTTTACAGATGAGGAAACTGAGGCAAACAGGTGTGATAGTAATGGCAATTAAAGATTCCCCTGTATTGGCTTGGTTTTCAAATTGATTGTGTTAAAACCCAGAGTTTGTTAATCCCACCTGTGGGATGGGCTTGTTGATGTGAAAAGAAAGTCCTGAACTGGGAGGAGCTGGTGATGTAGATTTGGAGAGACACTAGAGAGAGGCGGAAGATCTTTTTGGAAGCAGCACCTCGTGGAGAGAGAGAGACTAAGAGAATTGCTGGTGGCCGCTTTGAATTGCCCTGGACTTTTGAGACCTGCCCCCTGAGCTGCCAAGGACTGAGGAGACATGGCTGTTTTGCTGGTACTTTGTCTGTCTGTTTTGATGTTGTTTTGCCAGATTTGTCCACTGGTGAAAGACAGTCCTTTTGTTGAAGAAGTCCTGGAACCTGGCATTTGGTTAAGAAGCCCTGAGACTGTCCTGCAGACAGAGAGTGAATACTGTCCACTGGTGAGGGACAGTACTGTTGTTGCAGGGGTCTGGAGACTGTCCTGCAGACAGAGTGAATACTGTCCACTGGTGAAGGACAGTGCTGTTGTTGCAGGGGTCTGGGAACCTTTCTGTTGGTTCGGAAGCCCTGAAGAAGGATTTTCTTGTTGGATGTTTACAGAAATCCTGGGAGAGGGCTTTGCTAATGTGTTCAGGGGTTCTAGGACTGTTCTACAGACAGAGGATAAATTCATGAAGGGACTGGCAATGTATCTTATGGCCTTGCTAAGCCTTGTCTCCCCAGGAACTAAGATTGCTGAGAACTTGCCTCGTGTCAAGATGAAGAAAAGACCTCCATTTGGGTATTAAGTGCTGTGTTTAAACTTGATGTAACTCTGGGGTAGATTCAATTGTGATCCAGGGGTGGGGAACTTTTGACCTTATGTTTGGAAACTAATCTCCATTTGTGAAGAGGGGCTTTGTGGTGGACTTAATTAAGGTATAGCCTAGGGGTGGAGAAGTATTTAGAACAGGGACTTTGTAATTGATTGAATGATTGGAAGGTCCTGGGGTGGGGTAGTACTTGGAGATTATTTAATCACGCTTAGTAAATGCTGTATTTTGAATGATGTCATGTTTTGATCTTCTCTGTTCTTGGTTTGTCACTGAATAAAATAGAGAGCACCTATGCTGGTATTTTGAACCTGGGAAGTTGCCTTCTTTTGGCATTACATTACAACAGGGTTAAGTGACTTGCCCAGGATCACACAGCTAGTAAGTGCCTGAGGCCATATTTACTTTATCCACTGCACTACCTAGCTTCCCCTCTTTCTATTATAGCATGGTCTATATTTACTCTACATTAATATCAAATGGATTCATTACTAGCACTTCATTACTAGCACTCTATTTTTTAGGTTACAGGAATGTGATATTATTAGACAAGGGGCTTATTTTGGAGTTAGAAAGACTATAGATAAAGTAGCTGAGTGACCCTTTGGCAAATCGCAGTGCCCCAGGTAATTTCAAGATTATGAATTGCAGATCTGAATCAGTGGAGAGAATTTCCGCATCAGGAGTTCCCCATACCAATGAAATCACAGGCTTGGACCAAAAGAAAGAAAAAAAAACCTCTTTTTTTATGGAGAGAACAATTATATTAATTAGAGTCCCCACATATTTCCCCTGCAAGACTAGTCATTTGCTCATTCTAGTTAAAATGTCCTATCTTTATTAAAGTCATGACTATGTGCAGCTAGATGGCGCAGTGGACAGTGATGGGTTTAGGATCAGGGAGACATGGGCAAGAGCACAAATCTGGCTTGAGGTACTTACTAGCTGTGGACCCTGGGCAAGTCACCTAACCCTATTTGCCTCAGTTTCCTCATCTGTAAAATGAGTTGGAGAAGCAATTGGCAAACCATTCATCTTTGCCAAGAAAACCCCAAATGGGCTTCTGGAGAGTTATACATGACTAAACTTCAACAAAACGACACATGAATAAATGATAATATGTCTGAATTTGTGCAAGTATGTTTACTTTTTAATCTATATCTTTATTTTCACAAGTTTCAGTCAAACTTTCTCTATTAATATCTTTAATGATGGGATGGGTGATTACTTAAGCTAAGAATTTATCTTTAATTACAACAAAAATGTAAACTGTTTATTTTCTTCCCTTCTATTTTATGCCCAAAGCCCTGGATTTGGAGTCTGATCTGGGATCTGGTCTTATATGACATTGAGTAATTCACTCCCCCTCCGTTTCCTTATTTGCCAGATGGGAATAATAATAATGTTTGTCCCAACATTCTGTCTTTTCCAGTTCTTTGGTCCTTCTCATGCTCAGGTTTTCTAGTGGAATCAGCAGAGAAGGGTTGCTTTGTTGTCAGATCAAGATATAGATTAGGGTTAAGGATGGGGGAGAAATTACTCTAAAGCTAAAGACAAAAAAAATATTGGGTCATAGACTTTAGAACTAGACATGTACTTGGAAATCATCTGGCTATGGGATCATAGCCCAGTGGGATATGGAGCTAAAATGGAGGCCATCTAACCCAACTGCCTCATTTTACAGATGAGAAAAACTGAGACTCAAGAGTCCCAGTTAGTCCCCCTAATTGTTAACCTTCTTTCTTTCTTTGAAATATCTTGAATTTACTTATCTGTATTATAAATTGTATTCTCCAGTAAAGTATAAGTTCCTTGATCACAGGTGTAATGGAGGGCCCAGCTTTCCACCTGAGAACTTTCATAATTATTCTAGGATTATTTCCAGTCCATTTGCCAGGAGGTGAGGAAAGGCTTTTCTGGCTTCAGAGTCAGAACTAAGCATGTATTCAAAAGTCCTCAATGGTCCTTGTTCTTTTTCTTGCCTGACTGCCTTAGAGTGATGAGGCAAGGACTACTACAAGCCACTGTTTAGGTAGGGAGAAATAACTAGCACTGGCAACGAAGTCTCCCTGCTAGATTTGACAGAAACACCAGGAATCCAGGGACTAGAACCTATAAGGGCAAAGGCCCAAGTCATCTACTTGACCCAGCCCTTCAGGGAATCAACACCGACATGTTAGTTTCTGCAAGCAAAGGAGTAACTTAGCAATTGACTATACTGCATTTGGAAAGAAACTTGGTGGAGATCAGTGCTTTTTTTTTTTTTTTTTTTTTTTAGCAAATTTAAGGCAGCTCTCCTGGGTAGTAGAGGAGAGAATGTCCCTTTAGGCATTGGGGTGGTGTGGGGTGGGGGAAAATAGATGCTCTGCACTTGCTAGATCTTCTCCAGAAATATATCTTTGTAAAAGCTAATTGATATAAACTGGTTAAATGATCCTGGGGTGCTAATCATTGGCAACTGATTTGGGGGAAAACACCTTGGAAGAAGGGTATGGGCCAATAGCATTAGAAAGGTACCCCAAATCCTTAGTGATAGCCCTAGAACTGAAATACAGCCTTGTTCTGGGACCCCAATTTGCTGGTAAGAAAGATAACTGGGGTAAGGGTCCTAGAATCTCCAGCTAGCTGCCTGATGGATCCCCAGGGAGTCAGAATAAGTATTCCCAGAGTTTATATAGACCACAACTGGTATAGCATGCTCACATACTAGAAACCAAGCCTTCAAGAAGTAAGCTAGTTACTTGCTATTTTTTTAATAATTTTTTTTCAGTTAAGTATTTTTTTCTTCCTTCTTCCTGCTTCCTCATCCTAACCCTGAAAAAAAAGTTAAAAAAAAAAAGATATAGAGACCTTATAACAAATTTTTGTTGTTCAGTCATTTTTCAGTTGGTCCAACTCTTTTTTTTTTTTAGATTTTTCTTTTTGCTTTTTAGAGGGGGTAAGGTAGGGCAATCGGGGTTAAGTGACTTGCCCAAGGTCACACAGCTAGTTTTGTGTTAAGTGTCTGAGGCTGGATTTCAACTCAGGTCCTCCTGACTCTAGGGTTGGTGCTCTATTCACTGTGCTACCTAGCCTCCCCTGGTCCTACTCTTCATGATCCTATTTGGGGTTTTCTTGGCAAAAGTATCAGAGTAGTTTGCCATTTCCTTCTCCAGTTCATTTTACAAATGAGGAGATGAGGTAAACAGGGTTAAATGATTTACCCAGGGTCACATAATTACTAAGTGTCTGAGGCCACATTTGAACTCAGGTCTTCCTGTCTCCAGGCCTGGCACTCTACCAACTGTACCACCTAGCTGCCCCTGTAACAAACATACATAGTCAAGGAAAACAAATTCCCATATTGGCCATGTACAAAAATATATGTGTCCTTCTGAATATTTTGAATATTTTTGCAGCATTTTTATCATGGTTCCTCTGGAATCAATAATTGATCATTACATTAATCAAAGTTCTCAAGTCTTTCAAAATTACTTATTTTTATAACCTTTTTGTTGTAGTATACATTTTTTCTTCTGGTTCTGCTCCCTTCACCCTGCTTCAGTTCATACAAGTCTTTCTAGGTCTCTCTGAAACCATCCTTCATCATTTCTCATGAAATAAGTACTATTTTCATGAACCATAATTTCTTTAGTCATTCCCCAGTCGATGTACATCCTTTTAGTTTCCAGTTCTTTGCCACCACAAAAGGAACTGCCATAAATATTTTTGTACATATAGAACTTTTTCCACTTTGATCTCTTTTCTTTGGTGCTCAGGCCTGGTGGTAGTATCATTGGGTCAAAGGACATAGCTTGGTAACTTTGGGGGCATAGTTTCAAATTGCTTTCCAGAATGATTCCAGAACCACTTCAAAGGTTTGCCAATAGAATATCAATGTGACTGTTTTCTCACATCTCCAACATTTGTCATTTTCTTTTTCTGTCAACTTTGCATTTTGATGGCTATGAGATGGAACCTCATAGTTTCTATATTGCTAGAGGTCTGTAAGAACATTTCTCTAATTATTCATGATTTGCAGCAGGTTTTTTTTTTTAATGTGGTTATAGACAGTTTGAATTCTTTCCCTTGAGAACTGCCTTTTTGTAGCCTTTAATCATTTATTATTTGAGGAATGGCTCTAATTCTTATAAATTTCAATCAGTTTCTCATGTATCTTGGAAATGAGACCTTTATCAGAGAACTTTTAAACCTTTGTAAGGGATAGCAAACAGATTAGCCTAGTCGGATTGGTGTAGTCATGTTGAGCAATACAGGGACACAAATGTGAATGATGGAAGGGATGGGTGGGGATAGTGGGTGGAGGGATTTGATTGCTGGCCAAGAGGTTAGATTTGTCAGAATAGGTAATAGGGTACCAACATAGGTTCTAGAACAAGGGAATGCCTTGATGAAAGCAGGGTTTAAGGAAGATTGATCTAGCACCTGGGTGTAGGAAAGATTGCAGCAGAGAGATCAGAGAGGCAGTGGGAATCTGGGGCATGACCAGGGGAGGAGTCAACAGTCATTCCAAAGTTGTCAGTGCAGGGCAGTTGGAGGACAGTGATTCTATTAGCAGTGATAGGGTGGTTTGCTGTCAGCAGCCTCCCATCTTCACTATGGGCACTTTCTGTTCCATTTATGGTGGTGTCCTACCCAACTATACAATAGGTACTTAGGGTCCCACAAGCGTTTGCCTCTTCCCATTTATTATCCTGACCTTAGCTCCCTCCTCCCTTTCTTTATACCCCCACCCCTTCATAATATACTCATTCAGTGTCCTGTTCAAAATTAAGATGATAAAGTCCCTCCAATTATGGTGATGAATAATGCTTGGTCAGTGTGACTCCCTCCCAGGTAATGCATTTTGAATGGAACCTACTAAAGGCATAAAGCTTTAACCAAAGGAAGTGACCCTAGTGGGATGTATATGATTTGAAGGAGAGATTTGGGTTGAGAAGTCTGCCTTTGCTGGCCATGACAAAGGGGACTTCATTTTAAGGAACATTCAACTAAATAAAAAGCTCTTTAGCCCCTCTTCATCCTACAGAAACCTGTTGTGTCATCAAAGAAAGACTTAATGGAGTAATAGAATATTACTGTGAAATAAGAAATTAGGAATGCAGAGAAGTAGGAGAAGTTTTGTATGAATGGATACAGTGAAATCAACAGAACCAGGAGGACAGCCCACAATGACTACAATGATTCAGGGCTGTATAACACCCAGTCTTGTGCTGATGCTTAGATGTGATTCCAGATTCATGAGAGAATGATTACTTGCTATGCGCCTATGGGAGGGGTGGAGCTGGATTAAGAGCTTTGAAGAGGAAAAGCCTTTTTAAATCAACAAGCACTTATTCAGTGCCTACTGTGTGCCATGCCCTGTGCTCTGTTGTTCAGTGGGTCTGACTCTTCATGATCCCATGTATGTCAGACCCCTCTATCCTCCACCATCTCTCCAAGCCGGACAAGTTGCATGTTTGTGGTTTCCGTGATACTATCTACCCATCTCCTCCTCTGCCGTCCCCTTTTTCCTTTTGCCTTCAGTCTTTCCTAACATCAGGGTTTTGTTTTTGTTTTTCCCAATGAGTCCTGTCTTCTCAGTATATGACCAAAGTATTTAAGTTTCAGTTTCAGTATTTGAACTTCCAGTGAATAGTTTGAACACACTGGTAAAAAGAAAGGCAAAAAGACAGTCCCAGCTCTGAAAGAGCTTACAGTTTGATGGAGAATGCAACATGCAAACAATGATCTAAAAACAAGATATATATGGAAGAAATTGAAGGTAATTTCAGAGGGCAGGTACTAAGGTTGAGGAGGACCAGGAGGGGCTTCTCGAAGAAGGTGGGACATTAGCTGAGTGGTGAACAAAGTCAGGGAGGCCAGGAGGTGGAGATGAGGCCAGAGAGAGCTCCAAGCATAAAGAGTGGCCACTAAGAGACAGAGACAAAGAGACTTGGTTATAGACTTTCTCAAGGAGAGACCCATGAAGAGAGAAAAGACACATTGAGAGATCAGGGAATTTCCCCTTGGGTGAGACTGGTGATGCTATGAAAACTCTACCTTGAAATTCTCTCATTATTTCTTCTCCCTTCTCTCCCTCCCCTCTCCGGTCCTCCCCTGTCCTCTCCATGCCTCCCTCATTCGCTGTGTGTTTTCTTATATATTCTAACCTGTAGAGTTTCTTTGATTTCTATTTACTTTTTTGCCCAAGTTTATTTATCCTTCACTATTTGTGATAGTTCTTTTGTGTAACTAGCATTTGGTGGGAGTCAACTCTGTGGATATGAGCTTGGGGTACCCACCTTTAAGGGATGGTAACCAAAGGATGGCTTAAACAATCTAACAAAAAAATTCCCCCAGACAGGAAATATTTAGGGAGCAGACAAATATAATTTTAGTCTCTCAGAGGAAAAGAGAGTGGCTAGTCTTATGGTCCCTTCTCCTGCTCCTCCCCAGGCAGGGATCAAAGTCTCTATTGGAGAGGAGTGGGCAGGATGCCAGAGCTATCCGGCAATGCTTCCCTGGGAGAGTGTTTTGACAGCCCATGTAGACATACACACACATGTATCATGTGTAGAATATATTTTTGCATGTGGGGGCACATGTCTTACATTAACAGCACACACTTCACAGCCAGGAAAAAGATCACTAAAAGGAAACTAAGTTTTGAGTAACAGAAAAACCTATAACTGATAAAGAAATATATCTTCCTCTCAGCAGAGAAGTGGAAGCTACTGGGGCAAAATGGTATATACAGTGTAAGATGAGGTACTTTTCTTTATTACAAGGGAGGGTTCAATTGGAGGGGGAACAAGGAGAGGTATTGTCATAAGTGTCTGTCTGTAATGTAAAAACAAAGGGCATCAACAAAATTTAGTTTTAAAATTAAAAAAGAAAGCGAAGTTCCATCTAGCCTTAGAGTTAAGTCCATTAGTTTCTGGCACTGAGGTGTCATTGATGGATAGCCGGAGGCTGGGGATACTACACCCACTTATGGTTTTGTATCTAGGCATTTCGTTTGGACTGGATTCAGTCCTGGGGAGCTTAGATTTAATAAGAGGGGCTCTCTTTTCTCATGTTCACTGACTCATTAAGCCTGTTATCCTGGTTTCTGTAGTGGTCATTTTACTTACTGGTTCATACCTAGGGCCTTCACCAAAAGAAGAAATTTAAAGACACACTGAAAGTAGAATATGAACCAGATATGGGACAGATAATTTATTCCTACATAAGACAGCTAGGTGGCACAGTGCATAGAACACTGGGCTTGGAGTCAGGAAGACCTGAGTTCAAATTTGGCCTCAGATGCTAACTAGCTATGTGACCCTGGGTAAGTCACTTAACCCTTTTTGGTTCAGTTTCCTCATCTGTACAATGAACTGCAGAAGAAAACATCAAACTACTCCAGTATCTTTGCCAAAAAAATCCCAAATGGGGTCACAAAGAGTCAGACATGGCTAAAGACTACTGAACAACAACAAATTTATCACCACAAACAAAAGGAATACTAAACATAGACACTCATAGGCAGGCATTTACAGAACAAGATCTGGTAGCTTAATTTATAACTACTGTTACAGTCTGCTGGAAGTCTATTCTTTTTGAAGGAGGAAGGCAAGGCAATTGGGGTTAAGTGACTTGCCCAAGGTCACACAGCTAGTAAATGTGTCAAGTGTCTGAGGCCAGATTTGAATTAAGGTCCAAGGGAGGCTATTCTTAAAACCTCATCAGAACATAAAGCAGTTTGCAGGGTAGCTAATGAAGTGATTTGTGTTTTACCTCGGCAGGACACTGTCCAGACAATTCCCATTAAAACAGCCAGGCAAAGGTCAGTCTTCCAACTGATAGTCATCCCTCCCCATGCATTAGCTTCTTCCATTGTCAGCCACCATCACTGTAGTGGATGCTGATACCAATGCCTTGTTGGACACAGCTACCACCACAGTCACAGACCTCTAAGTCCCCACATATCAACCTTAAGGTTGTTAAATGTCATATACTTGAAAAAGAAAACACAAAAGAGGAAAAGGCAACCATGGACCTTGTCCTAAGCTTGCCTGTCTGAGTCTCCCTATGCCAGCTGCCAATATGGACTGATTTCCTATGATGGGTCATTCACTCCTAGCCCATTGAATTCTCAGGACCCAATTTGAAACGGTGCTGTGCAATTCAAAGCTGGGAAGGAAGAGAGAGCTGAGAGGGGTAGGTTACTTCTCTTTTGCCTCTCCATTGAGTCATCAGCTTTCTATTCTGTAGCCAATAAAGGACTCTTCATCATCTTAAGTACAAGCTTCTCAGGAATGAATCACACTGGAAGTAGTTTCCCCCAAAAGCTTCCACAGAGTGGGCCAGAACCATAACATTTTATACACACACACATATTCATACACATGCACACGTGTATTTTTAGCATAGACCTTTGATTTTATTATGTAGGGAGCTCCCAATGAAGAAACTCCTCTTACCAATGTAAATTCCTTTCATTGTATATATAGTTTCTGGCTGGTAATTCCTGTTGCAAGGCTCTCCCTTCCCTTCTTGTTTTATCAGGGTAGTTATCAGTCCACCATCTCTTTGCAGAAGCCTGAGGCATTCACCTCTATACACTAAAGGTCATGTGTTCTGGCTCATACATTTAAAACTGGGAGGATCCTTAAAGATAATTTAGTCCAAACCTCCCCTCCCCCCCCTATTATATAAATGAGGAAACAGGCCAGGTGAGTTATCCAAGGTCACACAGGTAGTATAGATCAGAGGCAAGATTCAAACTCAGGTCCTCTGATTTCCAATCTAGGGCCCTTTCCCAGGAGATGTCTGTGTAAAGGTGGTGTTTTTGGTCTTTTTATTTTTTGCCTTTTGGAAGGCAATTGGGATTAAGTAACTTGCCCAAGGTTACACAGCTAGTTTTTTTGTGTGTGGGTGTTAAGTGTCTGAGGCCAGAACCAAACTCAGGTACTCCAGGGCCGGCACTTTACTCACTGTGCCACCTAGCCTCCCCTGTTTTTGGTCTTCTTGTCAACAGTGAAGGTCCAGAAGTTGTGGGAAAAAAGATTGTTAGCTTTGTAGAACCTAGGAGCTAAGATTACTCACAGTGGATCTGAGGTTTATGGCAAGAAGGGAACTGAAAGGTGCTTTGGTCCAGCACTTCCATTATTCTTACTTCTTGAGGAAAGAATAGTCAGATTTTGAAACTGGAGTCTGTGCCTTCCACATCTTTCCATCTTTCTGGAGCACGATGCTGAGATTCCACACCTTCTCATCTTTTCCCTAAAAGATTTTTCTATTACCAATCACCTGTGGATTAGATGCCTGTGGATTACTTTCAGGGCATCTGTTTGTCATACCAGGCCATGGCTACTTCTTTTCCACTCTATTCCCCTTCTAGCGTCCCTCTAAGTTCTCTTTATCCAATGATGAACCATGTCCTTCCTCTGTCCTATGCCCTCCATTCTTAGCACCCCCACCCCCATATACACAGAATTATAGTGGAAAAGCAATGAATTTAGATCCAGAAAACCTAGGTGCAAATGCTGGCCCAGCCATTTACAACCTGTGTGACCCTGGCCAAACCCCTCCTCTTTGGGCTAATTTTTAAAAGAGGGTGTTAGACTCTAAGCTCCTTTCCAGCTCAGGAACTCTGATTCTAGGTAAGTGAATGCCCTGTAACTTTAATCCAGCCAGTGAGAGGGTAAGTAAAATGCCCCCAAATCATTATTTTAAACATTACAAAAGCAAGTTGAAATAACTTTGGAATTACCCAGTCTGGGATTGATTTGTGCCAAGGAGGGGGAGGGGCATACCTTCTCATCATGCAGAAAAGACTCTCTTTAGTGGAGCATAAGTACAAATAAGGGCAATCATAAGCATTTGCAGGGTGTGTGAGTGGTGGTGTCGGGAGTGGGTGTCCTGAGAGGCTCTGGCCCAGTTCATATCTAGTTACTCAATATTCTTTGGAAAGGGTCAGAGTCCTCCAGCACCCTCCAGTTTGAATCATCTCATCATGGTTCAACGTTTCCATCATGGGCAGTCACACACACACCCTCCACAGAGCAATCAGGAGCAATATTGACCAGTTACCTTGGGACCTCATGGACTTGTCAGGGTGTGGTTTTGCCTAGACACAGAAGGATGGACCACATGACCTCAAGAAAGACCCCGCCTAAGAAACTTTCAAGACTTTGGCATTTTAAAAATGGTTTTTAAAGTGTGGCAGTTAAAGCAGCAACAAAATTAAATAATAATTACTGATTACTTCCATGATGGCCGGAGACTGTTTCTTTTCTTTGTCTCCTTGAGCACCTAACACATTGTTGAACACAAAGTGGCCACACAATGAATACTTGAATGAATGAATGAATGAATGAATGAATGAATGAATGAATGAACTACAGTGATTGGAGACTGTATATTAACTTTTAGGTCTCCCAAGATGGGTGATAATCGCCAATAACTTACTTGACATCTCTAGAACCATCTACGTGATTTGGATCTAGTAAGTATGGGCGTCCATAATGATAAAATTTATTTTTGTAAAGTGTTTTAAGGTTAACAAAGTGCTTTTCTCTTAACTATGTGAGGTATGTTGGCCAAGCATCCTTATTTCCATTTTGAAGATGAAGAAACCAAAATTCAGGGAAATTTGTTGAGATGGCTGCATAATTGAAGAAGTCTCTGGGCAGGGATCTGATCCCAAGTGTGTCCTGCCTTACTCCAAGTCCCAAGTGCTCACCTCTATGTCAGATTACCCCTAGCTATTTGTCTTTATTTAGTCAAAGAGGAAAATGCTGAGAGGACCAGATGAAAGAATGGCAGGGTATTGTAATGAAAAAGCCCACCGGAGCTTGAGTCAAAGACCCAGGTTCAACAATGTCTCTGACACTTTCTGTGTCTGATTTTGGACAAAGCACTTTGCTTTTCTGTTCTTCAGTACCTTATCTATAAAAGGAGGGGTTGGACCAAGAAGCCTTCTGAGGCCCCTCCCAACTCCAAGTTTCATGACTGGCACCAGGAAATGTGAGGAGGAGGTAGGGATAGTAGAAAGGGAAGTCACACTAAAAACAACTACAAAATACATTAAACAATTGGGAGTCAATCTACCAAGGTACACCCAATATTTGTACAGATATAATCATAAAATACACCTTAGAGAAATAAAGAACAAGTCAAATAATTGGAGTGTTCATTGACTGTGCTAAGTCAATATAACAAAAATAACAATACCTCCAAAATTAATTTACAGATTTTGAGCTTTACCAATCAAAATGCCAAGGAGACAAGAACTAGGCAAGAACAACATTCATTTGGAGGAACAAAAGATCTAGATTATCTAGGGAAATAATTTTTTTAAAAAGTAGAACCAAAGGGAAATATCACTTTCTGACCTCGAACTATATTATAAAACAGTAATCAACAAAACTCTTTGATACTGATTAGAAAATAGAAACATAGAACAAGCTATTTAAGGAAGAATCAGAACTAATTGAGCTCAATGACCCGGTGTGCAACAAATTTGAAAGCAGAAATTATATATTTGAAGAGAATTGCCAAGAAACCTGGAAATAGTCTGGCTGAATTAGGTCTAGACCATGAGTTCTTAACTTGAGGTCCATAAGGTCTATCAGTAGATTTGGGGGTAGGAGGTAGGAGTCTGTGAACTTGGATGGAAAAAAACCCAAACCTATTTATTTAAATATAATTGGTTTCCTTTGTAATCCAATGTATTTTATTTTATTCAGTTAAAGTATTTTTTTCAGAGAAAGGATCCACAGGCTTTACTGTCAAAAGAGATCCATGATATAAAAAAGGTTAAGAACCCCTGGTCTAGACCAACATCTTAATTCTATGTACTGTATCATATTTTTTTGTGTTGTGTTTTAATTGTCTTTTGGCATAGCCCAGTCAAAGAACATTACAATTATTTGACTTATTTTTTTATTTCTCCAAGGAGTATTTTATAATTGTATTTGTACACATATTAGGTATACTTTGGTAGACTGACTCTCAATAAACTCAAAATGACCTGAATATTAAAGATCATATCATAGACAATTGAGAAGAGCCCAGATCAGGTAAGATGAATAACCTTTCAAAGCTGAGATGAATTCTTAACCTCACAAGGGCTAGAGGTGGTCACAAATGACAAAACAGAGCATTTTAATTATTTGAAATTGAAATGCTTTTATATGAACAAAATTAATACAACTAGGATGAGAAGTGAAATCATCTGAGAAAAAAGATTTATGTTAATTATAGTCAAATATAGATGAAGTTCTGATATCCAAGATCGGGAGGCAATTTGCAGAAATATATGAGACCCAAAGCTATTTGTTAATAGATAAGCAAAGAATATGAACAAATAGTTATCCAAAGAATGACAAACTCTTACCAATTGGCAGAATTGTCATTGTCACAAAAATCACAAATAATAAAAGAAATTTTCACATTGACTGAGGTTTTACCTTACATCTAGCCAATTGGCAAAGGTTAGAAAAAGATAGGAATTATTAGTGTTGGAGGAGTTGTGAAAAGATGGGTACTGGGGCGGCTAGGTGGCGCAGTACAAGCGCTGGCCCAAAGTCAGGAGGACTTGAGTTCGGTTCTGACCTCAGACACTTAACACCCACACACAAAAAACTAGCCGTGTAACCTTAAGCAAGTTACTTAACTCCAATTGCCCTCTAAAAGGCAAAAAAAAAAAAAAAAGAAAGAAAAGATGGGTACAATAAATGCCTTGTTGGTAGAACTGTGAAAACTGGCAGCAATTTGAAATTATGTGAAGAAATTGACTAAAATGTCCATGCTCTTTGACCCAGAGATTCTACTAGTAGGTATATAGCCTCTAAGAAGGTTAATGACAAAAAAGGTCTCCATATACAGAAATGAGATGGATTAAATAAATCTCAATTCCCAACATGACTTCAGACCTAGGCAAGAAGCTTGCTCCTTCTCATTCTTTACATAGCAGTACCGTGTTTTTAGCATAGTAGTACTGTGTTTCCCAATCCACTCTTGGCCCTAAAATCATAAATTAAACCCAGGAGGAGAGGCTGGGGTACCTTTCTTCTCTTGCTGTTTGAGAAGAGTTATTAAAATGTAACAGAGCCAAAAGAAAGCGAGCTTAAAAATGACACAAAAGGGAAGGGAGTTATCAGGAAGAACCTTCCAACAATACAGTTCAGCAGGCCCAGATAGGTAGCAAAGAGGAATGATCCTTCTTGGAGAGCTCTAAGAATAGGAGAGAGAGAACTCAGTCCCTTCTGACTAGGCCAGGTGCCCCAAGGCAACCGAGAAGGACTCACCAGCCTCAGAAGGCCTTTGTGACTCCAATTAGAGATGATAAGTGAATTAGAAGCCTGAGAGGTCAGAGTCATAACCTGTTTACATGTCTTAGACCTTTTTTTTTTTTTAACATATAGCAGATATTTGTGGATTTTATTAATGGAGGAAAGAGGATATGTTGCTAGAGGAAGGTACCAGAAAAAGATTAGCCAGGGAATCAGCTTTTATATAACTGACAGACAAAATTGAATCCGAAGTCTATGTAACTTTAACGACTGAGTTTGGTCCTAAGTCAGAGATGTGAGAATGAATGCACCTCACTCATCATGGCTTTGAGGAGGTGGGTGCTATGGAGGTGAATTACTGCATATACTGGTGGGCAGACTTGGTTGATATGTTGGTAATTTTTGCTGAACTGTTTTTTTCTCTCTCTTTTATTCTTTCTTTATTTTAAATTAATTAATTAATTTAAATTTATTTATTACCTTATGGTAAGGAAAAGCTCTAAGGGAAGCAAGGAGGTGTGTGTTGGAAAATGAAGGTGATATGAAAATGAAAGGTCTCAATTAAAAAACCCCAGTAGATGCATTTAATATTACAAATGAAATGGATGCTTATTTTTCTACCAAAAATCCACAGTTTCTTTTTACATATAGGGAAAGACTAGGAGGGAATAAGCATTTATTAAGTACCTACTATATGCCAGGAACCTTATAGATATTATCTCATATGATCCTTCTAACAACCCTGGAAAGTCAGTGCTATTATTATCCCTTTTTTACAGACAAGGAAACTGAGGCAGGAGGTGGTTTGTTGACTTGCCCAGGGTCACACAGCTAGTGTCTAAGAACATATTTGAATTCAGGTCTTCCAGACTCCAGGTCCAGAACTCTATCCACTGGCCACCTTGCTGCTGTACAAGTCACAGAATGTTGGAGCTAGGGGAGGCATTACAGTGAAGCACAGGAGAGAGATGACTTTGGAATCAGAGGACATGGATTTGACTCCTCCTCAGCTCTTTACTATCTGTGTGAATGTCAGCAAGTCTTTTTCTCTAGTCTCAGTTTTTTACCCTATAAAATGGCAAAGGGGGATGAGGGTGACTAAGTGGCACAGTGAATAAGCAGGACCCAAGTTAGAATCTGGACTCAAACACTTAACTAACTGTGTGACCTTGGGCAAGTCACTTAATCCCAATTGTCCTGCTTTCTCCCTCCAAAAAAAAAGCAAAAATAAAATGAAATGAAATGGCAAAGGGTTGGGGGAGGGGTGGCTAGAGTGGAGAGAAGAGCCAGATGCTCCTTGAGGCCTCTTCTGCCTCTAAGTTTATGGACTAAGAAACTACCTGGTTCAACCCCTTCCTTTTACAGAGTAAGAAACTGAGGCTCAGAGAGGAATGGTGATCTATACAAGGTCATGCAGTAAGTGCATTAGATCCCAAACTCGAATTCCAAGATTTACTGGCCAGTGCTCTTTACCCTCAACTATTAGGAAGAAACATGTGTTGTAGGGGAAAGAATGCTGGATTTGGAGTCAGGGAGCTAGGTTTAAATTCTGCATCCCACCACCCCTTACACACATGTCCTTGGGTAAATCACTGTAAAAGGAGGAAGGGGATTGTGGAACTTTAAGCTCCCTTCCAGCCCTAAATCTGTGAACTGAAATACAAATTTGCCAAAGCTGTTTTTGCTTGGGCATCTCAGGATTACACTATGAAACCCTGTTCTGGGGGCTGGGCAGGGTATTGTAGGGAAGGAGAAGGAAGGGGAGCACCAAAAGAAACCACACAATGATCTTAATGAAAATGAGATGACTCTTGTCCTGCAAGACAGGTCACCTTGGCTCTGTCTCCTCTTTTGGGTCTTGACTCTCTGCCCAGGCACCTGGGCATACAGGCTCCTCCAGTAGGCTTCCTGTGTTGTTGATGTATCATCGCTGTTGCTAATGCTGGGGCCAAGGGGATTTGCCAGCCTCACCCTTCAGGCAATACTGGCTCACAGGCTGCCCCAGTGCTGTGGCAACCACATATTACAAAGTCCACACAAAGGGAAACTAGGAGAAGGGGGGGGCGGAGAGAAAGAAAAAGAGAGAGAGAGAGAGAGAGAGAGAGAGAGAGAGAGAGAGAGAGAGAGAGAGAGAGAGAGAGAGAGAGAGAGAGAGAGAGAAAGAACTAGAAAAGAAGAAGAGAATGAAAGGCAGAGAATGAAAGATTTACAGAAAGAGACAATGAGAAAGTATCACATAGGGAAAAAGAAAATGAGAGAATGAAAGAAACTAGAGAGAAAAAGAGAATGAAAGAAACAGAAAAAGATTGGGAGAATATGACAAAGGGGAAAAGAGAATGAGAGAATGAAACGAACTAGAAAGAGGAAAGAGAATTCTTTGGAGAAAGAGATAAAATGAGGGAAAGAGAATGAGAGAGAGAATGGAAGAGAGAGAATGAAATGAGGGAGAAAGATTGAAAGAGAGAAAGAATGAGATAGTATGACATAGGGGAAAAGAGAATGAGAGAAACTAGAAAGAAATACAGAATGAAAAGAGAATGAGAGAGAAAGCAAGAGAGAATGAGAGTGTATGACATAGGGAAAAGAATGAGAAAGAAAATGCAAGAGAGAATAAAATGAGAGAGAGAGAAAGAGAGAGAGGAGAGAGGGAGGGAAGGAGAGAGAGAGAAGAGAGAGAGGGAGAAGAGAGAGAGGGAGAGAGAGAGAGAGAGAGAGAGAGAGAGAGAGAGAGAGAGAGAGAGAGAGAGAGAGAGAGAGAGAGAGAGAGAGAGAGAGAGAGAGAGAGAGAGAGAAACAAGAAGGAAGAGAGAAAGAGAGAGAGAGAGAGAGAGAGAGAGAGAGAGAGAGAGAGGGAGAGAGAATGAGAATGTTTCAAGGAAGAGTTTCCATAGAAACATTGACATCATGCTTGGCAAACTGGATTGTAAGGTCCTTGAATGGGAGGTGTTTTGGTGTTAAAGGCACAGTGAAACAGCCAAAATGAATCTACCGACCATGGATTTGGAAGAGAATTCGTATTACAATCCAATCCACACACCCAGAGTCAGAGCCAAGACTTAACTCCAGGTCTTTGGGCTTGAGGTCTGTGCTCTTGCTGTTCCTCTGCACTAAAACTGGGACTAAGTCAGTGTGGGATATGGCTAGCAAAAGACAATGGGACAGGAATGCCAAGGAATCGAGGTTGTCATTTGCCCTTTGGGAGGGCATAGGCTTTCAGGTTGGAAGGAGTGTTAGCCACTAACCCATCCAACACTTTCCTTTTACAGAGAAAAACACCAAGACCCCGAGAGACACGTTCAAGGTCACATGCCTAGTAATCAGCAAAGCAGGGATTTGAACCTGAGCTCCCTGATTCCAAGTCCGGCCTTCTTTGGTACAGAAATTCCAGTTAGAGCAGCAATAGCCTGAAGCCCTGAATACTCTACCTAGTGATGGGACATTCTGTCACTGTGTGTGACTGGTATGGAAATGAAAAGGGAAGGGCTGGCAGCCCACTCAGCACCTCTGGTCAGACAGGCAAATGAGAATTGGCAGCAGCTGGATTGGGGTTGGGTTGAGGTCTTGATTGAGTTGGGGCTTGGAAGGGGTCGCCTCTGCTCCCCGCATTTGGAAACAACACTGAAGCTGCTGCTAGAATTAAACAGCCCTGAACCTCCTGAGTCTCAGGTGTGACCATGCCAGGTTATTTCAGGTCACATGCAAGCACCAGAATATACTTCTGGTATCAAGAACAAGAGAGGAAACCATGTGGCTGGTATCGCAGAAATCAGGCAGCAGTACTAAATAAACTGAATAAAACACTTCCTCTTTCTCTTACCTTCCTGCTAGCTCTTCCTAAGAATTTTCTGGAGAGGTGTAACAAAATGGAATTTGCCCCAGGGAAGCTAGGTTGTGCAGTGGGTAGAACACTGTCCTTGGAGTCAGGAGGACCTGAGTTCAAATCCATCCAGAGGATGGATATGACCCTGAGTAAGTCACTTAACCCTCATTGCCTCTACACACACAAAAATCCCAAACAAAATGGGGCATTCCCCAAATGAAAAGCTCTGCATAGTGCTTGGTTTATATGTCTATACATTTAGAACTAGCAGACACCTCAGAGGTTATCTAATCCGGCCCTTCATTCTACAGATGAGGAAACTAAGGCCCTGGGAGGTTATAACTTACCCAAGGTCACAAAAGTAGCAAATGGAACTTGGATTTGAACCCAGCTCCTGTAACTCCAATCTTTCCTCTATGCCACAGGCTTAGAGATCATGTAATACAACCTCTTTAATTTACTTAAAGGAGAAACTGAGACCAGGATTTGCTTCAAATCATACAACCCTTTAGGAGTGGAGCAGGATCCAATCCCAAATCTCTTCCCACCATACCATTCTTTTGGGGTAGGGGCTGGGGGAGTAAATTTCCACTACCATCACTAAAGGGGAAGGTAAGAAGGAGTCTCTCCCCAAAGATCATGTTCCTGGTTCAAAGCAGTATTTAGTCACTTCAAGGTTCTTTTTTTTTTTTTTAATAGGAGCTCATATTCTTTTTTTTTTTATTATTAATTAATTAATTTACTTTTAGTTTACAACATTCAGTTCCACAAGCTTTGGAGTTCCAAATTTTCTCCCCCTCCTTCTCCCCCTACCCCATGGTGGCATGCAATTCGATATAAGTTCTACAAATACATTCACATTAAATATTAGTTAAGCTGTAAAGAAGGATTATAACCAATGGAATGAATGAGAAAGAAGAAACAAAACAAAACAAAAAAGAGAGCAATCAAGTAGTTTGTTTCAATCTGCATTCATACTCTGTAATTCTTTCTCCGGATATGGATAAGGCTCTTTCTGTTTTACTCTTTCTAATCTTTTCTCTAGTTCTAACCTTTTCAATCACTTATCTTCTTGCTGGGTCATCTTACTTTCACTCTCAGGCCCAGGCTGAACTCTGAGTCAACTCCTAAAAGCACAGGTCTAACCATGTCACCCCAGCTCCTCACCAGACCACCCTACCCCAGCAAACTCCAACATATCCCTATTACTACAACATCAAATGTAAAATTCTACATTTGGCTTTTTTTTTTTAAGCAATTGGGGTTAACTAACTTGCTCAACGTTATACCGCTAGGTGTTTCTGGGTGGGTGCTAAGTGTCTGAGCCCAGATTCGATACCCAGGTTATCCCAACACTGGGGCCGGTGCTCTTACTTGCTGTGCTACCTGGCTGCCCTCTCCGTTTGGCTTTTAAGGTTAGACTTTCTAGTTGGAAAATATCACATCTAAGTCTACTGTGTCATTAACGCCAATAACCAAAATTGAGATCATTAAGTAATTTCTTTTTTTTTTTTAAAGCAATCAGGGTTAAGTAACTTGCTCAAGGTTACACGGCCAGTTATTTCTGGGTGTGGTGCTGAGTATTTGAGCCCGGATTTGATCCAGGTCATCCCGACACTGGAGCCGGTGCTCTTACTCGCTGAGCCACCTGGCCGCCCCTCATTAAGTAATTTCTAAGATCTCATGTGACACTGTTCTGATTCATACCCCCCAGACTTCAGGATCACAGGTATCTGCTAGGATCAAGTCAAGGAGTGCCTTGGTCTTCAAGTCCCGCCTTTGGGGAACAATTCATTGGATCACAGGAGCTAAGCTGAAGCTCAGGAGAGAAGGTTCAGATTAAAGACTGAGAATTCAACTATATCATTAATAATTAAATATTTATTATATGCAACGTAAACAAGGCACCGTACAAAATCCAGTGGAAAGAAATGTGTTGCCTGGAAGTTTATAACCTGAACAACATTAACAGAGAAAAACCTAAGGGGCAAAAACATCATTAGAAATCCCAGCTTTGCAAATGAAGATTTGCAAGGCCCTTGTTCAAGCTGCTTCTGTGTGTTTTTGTGATGTTCCCCTTGTGTTTTAGATTAGGGGGTTGGATTGCTTTAGCCACTGTGGCTGTGAATCCATCCTAGGGCCTGTCTCCAAGATTCAGACCAAGCACTGACATCTTCCCCCCATTATATTCTTATTAAGTTCTGTAACATTAGTATCACTATATTCTCATAAGTATTAAGTTCTATAACATAAGTATCACTATATTCTTATTAATCATCATAAATGAATACTTTATAATTCATCATTATGAATACTTCATAACTACATTTTTTTGTACTAAGATGAGACAGACATTACACCCATTTTGTAAATGGGTCAGAAATTAATTATTTAAGACTAAAGGTTGTCATTTAACCCTGATTGCCTCGATGTGGGAAAAAAAATAAGACTAAAGGTTAAGGAACACACCTGTAGTCCCTGTAGCTGGGAAGACTGAGGTTAGTTGATCCCTTGAGTTGGGGAATTCTCAGCTGCAATAAGGCAAAGCACAACATGAATATGATGAATCCTTAGGATTGAAAGTCGCTCGGCTGCCTAGGGAGGAGCCCAGGTCCAGGTTGGGGGAAAAAAAGTGGTTTAAAGGTAAGGAGTAGGGTGGGGAATAGGCATTTATTAAGTACCTAAAACACTGTCCTAAGCACTTTACAAATATCTCATTTGGTAAATGATAAGACTTCCACACTGATCAGTACTGGCTGATTAGAGCCTAGTGTACTTTCAGTCTGGGAAAGATAGGGAGGCCCAGTCTCAAAAAAATAAAAGACCAAAGGTCAGTGCAATTTGCAATTAAACCAAATATTGGAAAAGGTGAACCATGAAGACTACTTACATGGAAATATTCCGTGGAAACTAGGGTGTCCCAACTCCCAAGTCAGTCATCATCTTACCATGTATAATTCCAACCATGCTTTGATATTCACTTTCCTGGCTTCATTGGTTGCCATAATTTTAACTACCACATCTGTGATTTCTTGCACAAATGATTATGATGTTGAATCATTTTTCAATCACTTTCAAATGTTCATGAGAGTTTTCTTGGCAAAGATACTAGATGGTTTGTCATTTTTCTTCTCCAGGAAAATGTTTTACACATGAGGAAACTGAGGTAAGCAGGGTTAAGTGACTTGCTCAGGGTCATACAGGTAGTAAGTGTTTGAGGTCAGATTTGAACTCAGGAAGATGAATCTCCCTAATTTCAAACCCAGTGCTCTATCCACTGAGCCAGCAAGCCATCCCTTTTGGTACAGAGGACCCTGGTTATTTCCATTAGAGAAAAGTTCAGAGATAATGTCATAACCTGGCTTCTTTCTACCTTTCCAATTCCCTCCTACCTACCTACTCAATCCCCTCCATGTACTCTGTGATCCGTAGACACTGGCCTCCATGTTGTTTCTTGAACAAGAAACCCCATCTCCCAACTCCAAGCAAATTCACTGGCTATCCTTCATGCCTAGAATGGTCTCTCCTGGTTTCCCTAGCTTCTTTCAAATCTCAGCTAAAATTCCAGTTTCTGCAAAAAGCCTTTCCTGATTCCCTTAATACTAGTGCTTTCATTCTGAAATTACCCCCAATTTACTCCGTATATATGTGTGTAGGTATGTATGTACAAACACACACATAGTATAAAAGAGTTTGCTTCTACTTTGTCAGGTCTCTTGTAACAAAGTTGAAAAATTAAGTAAAATTAATAATACAATGACCTCATCTAAAATTGTATGCATCTCAAAATCTTATAAAAGTAAATGTTGAAAATGAAAAATAAATACATTATTTATTTATTTTTAAAAAGGAAAGAAAAAAGTATAAGCAGCATTCCACATCTGTAGTCCCTCTATAAAAAAATTTAACAGAAATCTATTTTCTCTCCCTCCCACCCCTCATCTCATTGAAAAGAAGAAAAAAAGAAGAAAACATCATTTCTTGTAATAAATATGTATAGAGAAGCAAAACAAATTCCCCTAATGATTGTATACAAAGTTATGTCTATATACCTATATAGAGATCTCATTGTGCCCTCTTTAAATCTGTCATATCTGTGTGAATGATAACATGTTTCACCCTCCAGAATCACGAATGGTCATTGTATTGGTCATAGTTCTTACAGCTTTCAAAGCTGTTTGTTTTTGCAGTGCTATTGTTATTGTAGGAATTGTTCTTTTGGTTCTACTCATTTTGTTTTTTATCAGTTTATAAAAGGCCTCAACATTTTTTATTTTTATAACATTGATGCTATAGCATAAATTGGTCTTGCTTTTGGTTCCTGCTTACTTCACATAGGCAGAACCATTTTTTCTAGGAGCCTTGCTAAGACTAAATTTCAGACAAGATGGCTCCCTACAATGGTAGAAGGGCTTTCTTCATTTGGGAGGTCCTTATGCCTGTGAAATCATAAATTTCATCCCTATCCCTATCTTCCCTTGAGGTCCACACAATATCAAGAGATCTAAGGAAGGTACCCGACACATTGAATGGACTGACCTATTGTGGCTTTAAGGGAGAACATGGACAAGAGTCCAAACAGGGTTTCAATCTACACTATAATCACAGCCCATTAAAGGACACTCTCTTGAGCCCACTGGCTGTCTCTAGGTACCAGATCTTTCATGGCCCAACTGCTTGGACACAAGCCCACCTGGTGGTGGGACTTTCCCAACCCACCAGGGAAGAATCCATGACAATAATCTGTTAAAGGCCTGGGAAAATTCCGGCATTGTCTTTCTTAAATTCAAACCACTTAAAGGTCCACTGTACAATTGATATCTTATCGTTTCCACCTTTCTTGTCAGAGGTCTCTCCCCTACCCACAATGCCTTTTTGAAAAAGGAATTTGCTACCCAGAAATAAGGGTGTTTGCTTTTGTTAGGAGAGAAAAGGAGGTAGGGAACAGTGTGACCTGGGTGCCTTTGTGGGCTGATAAATATTCCTATAAAATGAAGCTGCTTGGGTTTTGCTTGAGGGGGGTGGGGAGGGGAAGCAAGGTAGGGAAGGAGAAAAATGTTTTGATGGGAGAATTGCCCTAGCAAAGCTATCACTGATTCTTGATTGTGGACAGATCTTCTAAAACAGCAACAGGAATGATGACGGATGGTTTTATTCTTTGTACCTATGACCCCCAAGTGTCTAACTCAGTTCCTGGCACATAATGGGTGCTTATTATTTCTTGACTGATTAGTTATGGCAGACTGGTTCCTTCCCAACTTGGTATCTCATTTATATTCTATTGTTTGGCTTAAACTAGTTTTGAGAGGGTCCACCCCAGTCCAGAGACCCATGTCACACAGCAGCAAGAGTCCTAAAGCTGGAGATTTGGTGTAAAAATGGCCTGGACTTGTCCTTGATAAGGGAGAGGCCCATGATATGGGGGGAGCAAGGCTAGAAAGAATCTCCCCCAATCACACAAAAGCCCTAGAAGTCCTATCCTTTCCTTAGGAAGATGTCAAAGGCTACATTCCTCAGGGAGAAGATGAGTACCCCTCCTCCTCCTCCACCAACAGTCTGAAGAGGGCAACCTCAGCTTACCCAACCCAAACTGCTTGATCCCATCAAAGGAGGCTGGAGGTAATGGAGGGTGAATTCTACAGCCTGGCTAGAAAGACAGACAAGCCACACCTTGCTTGACCTAGTAATGCTCTTTTCCAGGGAGGGAGGAACTAGGTCAAAGGCTAGGAACACAGGCTGGGAAGAGTCCTCTCTCTCAAGTCTGTCCTCCCTCACTAGGGAGTGTGCAGTCAGGAGGGGGTGCTTGTAAAGACTCCATTTATTCCTCTCTCTTTATTGTCTGTGTTTGCAATACCCTCACCCCCTACACCAGTTGTTTATGCTTTTATTTATTTCAGAAAGAGCTGGTGGTACAAGCAGAGAGGGAACTAGGCCCAGAGTCAGGGAGACCTGAGTTCAAATTTGATCTCCGATACTTATTAGCGGTGTGAACTTGGGCAAGTCACTTAACCTCAGTTTCATCAATTGTAAAATGGGGATAATAATAGTATGTACCTACCAGAGTTGTTTTGAGGAGCAAATGAGATAATTTTTGTAAAATACACTTAGCACAGTGCCTGCCAATGAGTAGGCTCTATACAAAGGCCTGTTGCCTTCTTTCCCCTGTAAGTAACTTTTGTATTTACTTATCTATGTCAAGCACACCCCTCTTATTAGAATGGGAAGGATGAGGGGACTCTTTCCAGAGAACATTTTTGCTTTTGTATCCCTTGCATTTAGCTCATTGCCCAGCATTTTGTTGTTTGGTCATTTCAGCTGGGTCTGACTCTTCGTGACCCCATTTGGGGTTATCTCGGCAAAGATACTGGAATGGTTCGCTATTTCCTTCTCCAACTCATTTCACAGATGAGGAAACTGAGGCAAACAAGGATAAGTGACTTGCCCAGGGTCACACAGCTAGTAGGTATCTGAGGTCAGTTTTGGACTCAGGTCTTCCCTGACTCCAGGCCCAGCATTCTATCCACTGCACCACTGGAAACCTGATATGTACTAAGTGCTTAATCAGCACTTGTTCAATAATTTTCATTGAATTCTCTGTAATGTAAAATGAGAAGGCTAGACTAGAAAACCTCTAGGAGCCCTTGGAGACTGAGTAGTATAATGCAAAGAACACATGATTTGGAATTAGAGGATCCGGGTTCAAATCCTGCTCTATTACTTCCTGTGTGAAAATGGACAAATTGCTTAACCTCTCTAGGCCTCAGTTCCCCATCTGCAAAGTGAGGGTGTTAGACTACAAATCCCTTTTAGCTTTAAATGTTTGATTATATTGTTCTTCTAGATTATGAGTTCTTTTTTATTTGTTTGTTTTTTTGGAGGGAGGAAGACAAGGCAATTGGGGTTAAGTGACTTGCCCAAGGTCACATGGCTAGTAAGGTTTATCAGGTGTCTGATTTGAACTCAGGTCCTCCTGACTCCAGGGCTGGTGTTCTATCCACTTCACCATCTAGCTGCCCTTAGATTATAAGTTCTTAACTCTTTTTGTGTTATGTGCTCCTTGGCCATTGTGGTAAAATCTATGAAACTCTTCTATGCTTTTAAATGTATGAAATAAAATATATAAATACAGGGAACCAATTGAATTGAAATAGAGGTGCAATTTTTTCCCCACCCAAGTTAATGGACCCCCTGAAATCTATCCAGGGACCCTGGGTTAAGAACTCTTCTTTTAGATCTATGATCCTATGAACTCTCTCGAATGATGGGACCCTAGGAGAGTTCACTCTACTTGTCTCTAAAACTTTGTTATTTTTTGGATCTAAATAGATTCCTGACAATCAGGAGATCAGAACTCTGTGCCTTAACCAATTACAGTATGTGATCATGAGTGAGTCACTTTGTACTCTGGCACTCAATTTCTTCAATTTGGATAATTTCTAAGGTCCCACAGAGCTCAAAAATCCTATGATTCTAATTCCAAGTTAGTACTAGTATATCCCTGAAGATCTGGGAACAAGAGTAGTGACTTTGATCTGGGTTTCTGAAGCTGCTGTTTCCTTTTTCCCCTAGATCTCTGGTCTGGCCCCAGGAGGGGAGGGGAACTTGGGAGCCTCTCAAATACTTAGCACTGAAGAGTTTCATTCTTTGACAAGTTTGCTCATTATAGGTGTTATTTGCTCCAAAAAAAAGTCTTTTGTGGAAAGTGACCAAGCAGGGATCTTCTACCCACTCCCCACCAAAAAACCAAAACAACAAAACTATTCTAAGGAATATTCCATCCCTTTTTCAGTGTCCCTTTGCCTTAGTGTCTGTTAAATAGCTTGCTCCTGAAGATGATCTAAGAGACGGCTGGCCCCTCCTGGCTGACATTTGCAGATTCCAATGTGAGGAGTCTTCGGGCCCAGAATAGTGTCAAGTGGAAACCACTCAAAGCTACTCGGTGTAACAGTTCCATAGCTCATTCACAGGAAAATCCTCAGGCCCTCATCCTTTCCACTGACTGTGCAGCCCTAGGCAGAAGGGAAGGGAATGAGACATTGAGAAGAACTTCCTGGCTTTAGAGGTTTATCAGACAGACAGCAGAGTGAACTTCAGGGAGGAGGTGGGACAGCCTATTTCCCTGGAGACATTTCACAGAATATTGGAAACTAAAAGACACCTTAGAGATCACATAGTTCAACTCTCCTATTTTACAGATAAGGAAACTGAGGCCCATTCCCATATGGATTTTCCAATGGCTTGTCCAGACCCATTTCTGTGGGACCCTTTCAATAATCAATTTACCTACATAGAATGACTAAAGTTAAATCCTGCTTAGAGGCTGAGAGATGAAGTAGAGAAACATCTTGTTTTTCTTTCCCCGTGAGTGAAACCAACACTAAAAGCAAGTGGCAGTCTGGAAAACAGCCAATTTTGATCGCCATTATTGACCAGTTAGAGGTTATTCTAAAAGATCGGAAATGAATCAGTGTAAACATTGTGATGACAATGATCTCCAGCTCTTGGACAAAGACTTTCCGAGTATAGAGAAAGGATGTGTTCCAAGGCAGGAAAAGGAAAGGGCTTGTTAGGAAGTCCTACAAGACCATCCTTTGTAAAGGATGCTCAGTGAAGGTCTCAAGGTTTCTCATTTTCTGAAGAAATCCACTGATTTTTCTTTTTTCTAGTTCTGCCCATTAGATGAGATGACATACATAAATGCTTTGGGGAACTCCTAGTGTGGAAACCTGCTGCACTGATAGAAATTGCAACCATCTATGATTTAGGAGGTGAAGTATTCAAGAGGGACGGGGATATAAACTGGGTCAGAGTGCTAATAAGTATCCAAAGTGACATTTGAACTGACTCCAGGACAAGTATTTTATGTCTTGCTGCATGAAAAATGCACTTATATGGATCTATGATCTCATCAAGGTAGATATTACCTTCACCTTTTTGCAGATCGCAAGTTCTCCATAATGGTCCATCTTCATGCTTCCATCAGTTACTCTCAAGATTAAGGGAGTGGTTTACCCAACATGCTAGGGGTTTTTCCTGGTTCTCCTGAAGAATTTTGAGGATACCAATGGAGCACACGGGCTGTCTTGCCTTCCTTCCACCATGTGATCAGCCCATCTTTTTATCCAATAAAGGAGTCCCAAAAGTCTTAGTGCAGTTCTAAACCATTAAAAAGCAACTAGATAGTGCAGTGGATAGAGCACCAGACCTGGAGTCAGGAAGAGCTGAGTTAAAATCTGACCTCAGACACTAGCTGTGTGGCCCCGGGCAAGTCACTTAACCCTGTTTGCCTCAGTTTCCTCATCTGTAAAATGAGCTGGAGAAGGAAATGGCAAGCCACTTCAATACCTTTGCCAAGAAAACCTAAATAGGGTCATGAAGAATTGGAACAATTAAACAACAATAGGTTACTAAAGCTTAGAACTGCACTAAGACTTTGGGGATACCGTGTCATTTTTTTAGTGACACCCTTTTTTCTGGATCTTCTTTGCAGTTCTTTACTTCAGGCTGCTCACATCTACCATGTGCTTCTCCATTGTCCATTGAGTAAGTCTTTTTAATTCTTCAGAGACTATGGGGTTCTATTTCTTGAAGACACAACTAAGTATGAAGCTGGGAAATGTTCAATGGAACTTCCTTCCTGCATCTCCTCCTTCCACCTCCTTTCCCTTCCTCCCACACCAACACAGACACAGAGTTTAACAAATCTAAAGACCCCCAAATATCACAGGAGCATAGACTTGGGGTTGGAAAGGACTTCCAGGGGTCATTGAGTCCCTCTCCCCTCATTCTATACATGAGGAAAATGAATCTCATCAAAGATAAGTGACTTGGCCAAAGTCACACAGATAGTAGCTAGCAGAGTATGGATTCAAATCCTCAACTTCTGGGTCTACATCTTTGTCGGCTAGAGATTCATTCCATTAGAATGAACCTGAATTTCAGTTCTCTACTGTGTGTTCAAATAAATAATACTCTACAAATAATAATATAAACTTTCAGATAATAATAATACGAAGTGCTTTATATACATTATCTTGTTCAAATCTCACAGCAATACTATGAAGTAGTTTGTTGTTACAGATGAGGAAACTGAGGCTGAGAGGTTAGTGCCCTCATAGCTAGGACATGTCAGAGGTGGGATTTGAACTCAGGCGTTTCTGACTCTGGATCTAGCTCACCATCCTGTTTTGCTCTCTCTTCTTCCTTGGCTTAGTGTTATTTTAACAGGGACCCAGAGTCGGCCTGAGAAGCCTGATTTAGTGACTCATGGCAGCCTCACTCCTCTGTGTCTTGGTTGTCCCATCAGTTAAACAGGGGCAGGATCTCTCAGCTTTGAAATACTCCAATGAAAGGCCTAGACAAAAGCAAATCCTGTCACCATCATGACTACTGGTCTTGTAAATTCATGTGGTTGGGAAGGGTTTTATGGGAGAAGGTTTTTTTTTGGGGGGGGAGGGCGAGGCAGAATGAGACAAAGAAAGCCAATAGAAAGCTTCACTAGGCACATCCATGGGAATGCAACAGGGAATCCTGTCACAGTCATGTTCAGGGGCACTTCTCCATGAAAAACAAAGGTCAGTTACTAGTTAACCAGCCCGTGGGACTAGTGGCCCCCAAGCCTCTAAATGGCAAACTAACAGAACCTGTTTGCTGGGAGGAAAGAAACCCCATCAGCGGGGGAGAGCCCGCATCCATATGCCTCACAGACCTGTGTATGTGAGTGCATCCACACTGGTGGGAGGAAGGAGGTGATGCCTCAATCTTTCTCTTCCTGACACTGAGGGATGGGCTTAGTAGGGTCAGTCTTGTCTGATTTACAGGACACTAAATGGTGATCCTATCATTTTCTGATTTACAGCCCGAACACATTTGCTTTTTTTTTTTTTTGGAGGGGTGAAAGTAGGGCAATTGGGATTAAGTGACTCGTCCAAGGTCACACGACTAGTTTTTTTGGTGTGTGTGTGTGTCTGGGGTTGGATTTGAACTCAGGTCCTCCTGACTCCAGGACCAGTTCTCTATTCACTGAGTCACCAAGCCTCCCCTTGAACACCTTTTAAAATAGGAGCCTAGCTGTAATAAACTTTCCTAACAAATTAAAATAATATGCAAAGGAGGAGCTTTTTCATTTGGAGATAGCCCTCTGATCCAGGAGTCAGAAGGTTGAAACTCTGCCCATTCCATCTATAAAACAAAACAGAACAAAAATTCGTTTGTAAAAACACTCATTGGCTCATTTTTGTCTCTTGGAACTTTGGGGAAACATGGCTGCTGAGACTTTTTCTTCTTTAAAGGTATTTTGCATCAAAAACTACCCTGGGTCTAGGAGAGGTGTGTGTGCGTGTGTATATGGTGATCTTCACAACAGCCCTGGGAGGTATGTGCTATTATTATCCTTATTTTACTGCCAAAGAAACTGAGGCAAATGGGGGTTAAGTGACTTACCTAGGGTCACACAGCTAGTAAGTGTCTGAGGATGGATTGGAACTCAGCTCTTCCTCACTCTAGGTCCAGTCCTCTATCCACTGAGCCACGTAGCTCTGTACACAGGAGATAGAACTCTGCACATACTAAGAACTTAATAAATGTTGAATGAATAAACTAGTAGTTGCAGAAAGAGAGGTGGGTACCCTTTTCTCTTCAGCTAAATCAAACGGAGGCCTTTCCATTAGATCAGACTGACCTTGAAGGAATAGAATCATACTGGATAGGAGAGATTGGAGAACTGGAGGATATGGGGGATATAAGTTCAACCCTTTTCAATTGGGGTGGGAAGCAATAAGATTTTACTATCCTGTCACCTGCAGTTTGGGAGTATGTGTGTGTGTGGGGGAGGAGGACTGGGTCTGGACTCACATAGATCCTGGATTCATTCATTCTCTGATTGGTCTGACCCCCAAGGAAAGGAATAAGGTTTTTCTCACACTCCCTGGCTCATTATGTTCTAGCCCTGACATTCTGGCTAAAAATCTTTTAAACCAACCTTAAGTATAGCTCATAACTAGGGTTTTCTCTTCTAGAAAAGGTATTTAATATATAAAGTCAATATCTAGGTAAAGGACAGCTATTTATTTCTTCCACCACCAAAAAAACCAAAAGGATACATTGGTAAAAAATATTTAAGGCATAAAACGATAGCTCATCCTATTATACTATCCCTGGAGTGAAGATAACTTTATGGGGCTGCTGAATAGATATTTTACATTCATCCTGGATGTTGTCCTATATAAGCAACTCATAACCTCCAGATCTCCTGGTCTTCAGATTCAAGATGATTCTGTCAATGGACCTTCTCCAGGTGGGATCCTACTGGGCAGCCAGCCCTAACTCAGTCTCCAGTGCTCAGGGACAAAAACACAAAATGTCCAGGCATCCGGGGACCAAGGTTCAGCTTCAGGCTCATCTAATCAAACACACTGTAACCATCATTGCTGCTCTTTCCATGGATGGAGAGGAATTCCATCCTTCCACCACCCCAATCTCCCCTCTACTGCCCACACCTTGCACTAAGGGAAGCCTCCAAGAGAGCTGGCAGAATACCAAGCTAAATGCTCCAAAAAGAAAAGGAAGAGAGTCAGAGCCTTTGTCCTCTCTTTTTTTTTTTTTCTAATAGCCTACTGAGTGGGAGGATCTTCCTGGCCTAGTCATTCATCATCACTGACAGAGCCTCACAGTTACAAACACCAGTAAGGAATTATAGCATCATGCCAGGGCACTGAGACAAAGCATGTCTAATATGTTCATATATAATAATAAATAGTGTAATATAATAATACCCATGGAGCCAAAGTATATTCCCAGTTCCATGAGAGCATCCCAGTGCTATAAGTCAAGGAGTTCCTCTGATCACCCTCCCTCCACAAAGATCCGGCCTGACCCAGAAGTACACCCTGACCTGGGCTATTTTGTAATACCAATATATCTCATCCATAATTCTCTTTCACCATAATAGGCTTTGGGTAGGATGTCTTTGGCCAATCTCTTGAGATGGTCAGCAACGATCTGAGATGAACCTCCATAATGTCACTCTACTTAATGTATATTCACACAGAACCAGTGGACATTAGGTGGACCATCAGCCAATTAACAAGCATTTATTAGGTGTCTAATTCCTTCCAGGCACTGTGCTAGATACTGGGGAGATCTAAAGACAAAAATAATAATAGTATCTATCTTTCACTTTGAGGCTTACAAAGCATGCTACATATGTTATCTCAGTTGATTATCACAACCACCGTATGAAGTGGGTGCTATCATTATTGCTCTTTTACTGCATGGTGGCTAGGTGGTACAATGGATAAAGTGCCAGGCCTAGAGTCAGGAAGACTCATCTTCAAATCTAGCCTCAGACACTTATTAGATTGTGTGACCTTGGGCAAATCACTTAACCCTATTTACCTCCGTTTCCTCATCTGGAGCTGGAGAAAGAAATGCCAAACCACTCCAGCATTTTTGCCTAGAAAACTCCAAAGGGGTTCAAACAAAGCATTGGAAATGACTGAACAACATTACATGTGAGTTAACTGAGACTGAGAAAGGCTGAATATCCCAGGTCACATAGCTAGTAATTATCTGAGGCAGGATTCAAAGTTGGGTCTTTCTGACTTCCAATTCTTCCATTTTGGGACAGGAGGACAAGGCACCTTCCTGGAACTCTGCCACCTCTCTCCGGGGCTTATCCCAGTGCAGGTGAGATAGGGAACAGGAAATATCTAGATCCAATGGTGTATCCACTATACTGCCTAAAGCAGTCCCTACCCTTAAGGAGATTACATTCTATGGGGGGAGGGGGAGGGGGGAGGTGGACAATCCAAAATACACACTTGCTGAATGACTGAAAGATTGTAAGTGATTAAATCAATTAAGAAAGGAATGAATGAAATCCATCTTCAAAGGCCTAACTGAGGCAGAGGTGTCAAACTTACTGCCCACAGAGCAAAACTCCCACATAAGCCAGAACCAGTTTAAAATGTAATTGGGAAATGTTTAACAAAATAAATAAAACTATAACACCTCACAGTGTTAATTTGTGGTTTTCTAAGTCAATATGCCTCCAGCAGGGATCCAGTTCTATTTGATACCATTGGCCTAAGGGATAAGGGGCCCTTGAGCACAGAGCCAACAATGTGATGCATGTGTGATTTGTCCTTCTCTGGGCAGGGAAGGGGCAGCAATGGCCTGAATCCCTGGACCCGTCTCCTGATGACCTCCCCCTTGTGGAGGTGGTCCAACCCAGCTGGATCTAGGGAAAAACAAAAACCAGAAAATAAACTAAATAAGCATAATGTTTCATCAAGGACAACAGAAGAGAATGCCCCTGAAAGCCACTCATTAGTCAGCAGTTTCTAGGCTATTACTTCTCTCCCTAACCAAACCACTCCCTCCTTCCCCACCCCCACCCTCCCTTTGAGCTCCCTCCTATGTTCTCCAGATCACTGTCAGCCCTGTATCTTACCATCCCAAGGACTGAAATCCCTTGAAATTACCTTTGTTTTCTCCACCTAAGAAGCCCAGACTGCCAACTGCATCTAGCCAGAGTGCCTGATATATGGCAGGAATGTCATAAATGTTTGAATTGAGTGCAATTGTTCTATAATAGATATTCCATAAATGACTGGATGTGAGGAAAAACCGTGTGTGCAGACAAGTCAAGAGGTTGTCATTGACCCAGTCTGGCCCCTGGCTCCAGACCCTCTGTGAAAACAAAACAAAAAAAAACCCACCCTCACCCCAGCCCCTAACCCAGTCAGACTTCTTCCAACACCAACAAGCCTCTTTCTGACCCTCCCCAGCTCCACCTTGACCTGTGAGCTAAGAAAGGAACTTAAAGCATACCCATGTTAGGAAGAGAATATGAAGGATCTGACCTGACTAGCGGTAAGAACTCCCGGGAAGGCCAAAGGGACGTGGGCCCAGAGGCCCTAAGGCTAAGCCAGATATTTGGAGAAGAAGATAAATTCCAGGTTCCTGTTGGACCAATACCCTAAGGGCAAATTGGCCCGGGGCTTGGGGCTGACATCCTTCTTCCCTCTCCTTTCTTCCCTCCCTCTTGCTCCAACAAAGAAAGAGGCAGCTGAGACATATAAAGTTGTGGGGGGTAAGAGAGGGAAGGGGGAGAAAGAAAGGGAAAAAAAAAAACCACAGTCTATCCAAAGGTCTGGAGGTTGTTTCTGTCTTGCTTTGGGGAGTTCTTCCCACTACCTCCTCAGGGTTTCTGGCACTTGTCTGTAAGGGAACGGATTTAGCCCTTTTCCCCAGGGTAGGCAAAGTTTGACACCTCACTGTTGGAAATTCTCGGCTATCTCACGGTGCAGATGGGAGCTGTCAACTAGTTCCTCCTCTTTGTGGAAGAAGAGGGAAACACATTTCCTATCAGAAAATGAGAAAACTGTCAGGTGCTTAAGCAAATATGACAGCGATCTTTTCTCCCTAGGGGAAAATAGGATCCAGGCTGTAACAGCTTTGGCAGCTTCCAATGCATTGAAAGAACATCAGTACTCCCAGCCATAGACGCTGATTGTCGGCATTGAAAGAGACATAGGATCTTCATTTCAGCGGGGCCTTATTAATAGAGAGGCGGGCAGAAGTAGGGGGGCTTTCAGTCTCCTCAGCTGGATTTGGTGATCAATCAGGATGCCAGAATTTTACAAGACATGCCACCAGCAATGTTCTCTCCTATTTTCCTAAGCAGTAGGTGACCATACTATACAAACATTTATATTACGTGAGGTGAGCAGCAAACTATGAGGTCTCAGCATACATATTTACAATTTACTGTCATAATCAAATAAACTTTATAACAAAGTTAATTTGACACATTTATCCATAGAGTAATTGTTGTGCTGCTTGGTGATTAGGTATAAATGCTAAGCAATTCACATCAGTGACTATAATTAGGATTTCATTTATACAGCCAAACTAAGTTTTTCTCTTCTTACTTTGTTTTAGTTTTGCTCAATTTATTTTATGTGGAAGAAGATTTGATTTGTTCTTGCTTAGGCTAAGAGAGCAGAACCAGGAGCAATTCAATTAAACTCATATTAAGATCCTACGAAGTGCAATGCACATCCCTGGGAGCTGAGATTGCTGTTGTTTGTCCTTCATTCTTGGACAGGACCTTGACATCCTGAAGAAGATGCCATGACTTGCATGTGAATTGGATTTAAGTGAGGCAGGACTGTGCAAGGTCACCAGCCTCACTTGCTCCTCCGGAGCCATCTGGGTCCAGTGGCAAGATATAGATCAGGATGACTGGAGATGGCCCTCCCAGGAGTGAGATTACAAAGATGAAGAATGCTACAATCCTTGCCCTCAGACAGTTTTCACTCTAATAGGAGTTATATTGCATGCATACAAATTAGGATTCAAGTCAGAATATGATAGAGGCAAAGAGAGATAAGAACAAAGGACTGTATGAAAATTTGATGAGAGAGATATCTTTCTTCTAGGATGACTAAGCTATGTTATCAATTGCAATGGACATTATTAAGTGAGGAGAAGAATTTTAACAGGAGAAGATGTTGGAAAGAAGGTATTCCAAGAAAAGAGGATGGTCTGCATAAGTCTGCATGTTCCCAAGAGAGCAAAATGAGCTCAGGGAACAACTGAGAATCAATTTTTGTCTGAAATATGAAAATAAGCAAAGGAGAGAAGCGTGAAATAAGGCTGAAAAGACAATGGAAGCCCTTAAGTACCAGGCTTGGGATTTATTTTGTCACCTTACTGGAATTAGGGGTCCAATGGAGGCTTTTAAGCAGGGAAATGATATAATGGATATCCAATATGGTGCCTAAGGTTTGCAAAACACTTTACAAATCTATCTCATTTAATACCACAATTTTACAGATGAGGAAACTGAGATTGAGAGAGGGTAAGGGACACAGTAAATGTCAGAGGTAGGATTCCAGTTCAGTTAGACTGACTCGGGGTCCACTATTCTGTCCACTATATCCCCTACCTGCCTTAGACCTGTGCAGACCTGTAAGACTGATTTAGTAACTTTGTGAAAGGTGATTTGGAGAGGGAAAAGACTAGAGGCAGAAAGACCAATTAGGAGACTACTTTCTGCTCTTGCAAAGAGGGAGACAGTGAGGATCTGAACTGGGATGGGAACCTTGGGTAAGTGGAGAGGAGGGAATGAATATGAGCAATGTTTTGAATGGAAAAATTAAAGGACCTTAACTGATTGGATGTGGGAGGTGGAGAGAGAAGAAAGCAAAGATGTCTTAAGCCTGGGTTTCAAGGAGGCAGATTTTTGGCTCAATGTAAGGAAGAATTTCCCAACAGTTGGAATCATCTCAAAAATGGGATGGGTGGCTTAATGGACTAGTATTTTCCCAGTGTTGAAAGTCTTCAAGTAGAGACTAGATCGCTACTTGTCATGGATGTTGTAGAAAGAATTCATGATTTCATGATTTGCATGGTGCTTGGATTAGACAATTTCCAAGTTTCCAACATTGAGGTTCTGTAATTCCATTTTAGCTCTCTGGTATCTATAATTAACTCTAGTGTAGGCCATTTTCCTGAATTTATCATCTGTCTATTTGTCTGTCTATCTATCTATCTATCTATCTATCTATCTGTCTGTCTGTCTGTCTGTTTATCTATCTAATAATGATCATATATGTGCACACATGGGTGAGCACACATGCTCATGTGTGCGTGCACACACACCATTAGCTACTTATACAAGTTCTGAATCTTCCTCTCCCACAGCTGGCCTGTTCTTAGTACTGCCCTCTAATCCTATGACCTGGGGCTGAACTTTCATGGGCTTCACCTATGTGCTCCCATTCTGCCAGAACTTCCTTGTGTACTTCACCCTCCCAGGAGTCCTAGAATAAGAAGTGTGTACCCTTAAACCCAATATCTCACATGCTGGAGGGCTTGAGGTGGCAAGAAATACAGTGGTCAAAGTTGTGGATGTCTTAGAAAAGTGGAAATGGGGGGATTGTAGACAGTGATTGCCATATGTGAACAATGAAAGTTAAGAGGGGAGACCTAGGACCAGTGTGATAGAACAGGGAAGTGGATTGGACATGGTGGAAATGGATTCTGGATCCCAAGAATCTGAGAGACTTGAGTCAAAAGTATGGGAAAAGAAAGGCTAGGATTGTGGAAGGACAAGGGGGGGGGGTAGGGGAAGCAGCTTGGTTCAGTGAATAGAGCACTGGGCCTGGAGTCAGGAAGACCAGAGTTCAAATCCAGCCTTAGAGGGAATATTTCCTTAGCTGTGGGCAAGTCACTTAACCTCTAATTTCCTGACAAAATAGATCTATTGGGAAAGAAAATGGCAAACCACTCCAGTATCTTTGCTAAGAAAACCCCAAATGGGGTCACAAAGGGCTGGACACAACTGAAACAGCTCAACAAGAACAAAGAAGGGAGATCCAGGGACCTCATTGTCCTTTCTAACCCACTCCCCCTAATACAGGAAGTACTCTGGAATCCTAATACAACTACAGCAAGTTTATAGTTGGAGACCAGCCTGGAACATAGCATATTTGAGAGACAGGAATGCCCCTCACCCAAGACTTGTTCCTACAGTACCTTCAGCTAAGGATTGTGATGAGGGGATCCCCAAAAAATAAATGAATGAAAAAGTACTAGCTATTACTCTGTACAAAACTCTGTGCTAAGCACTGGGGATACAAATACAAAAGCATAGATGGTCCTTGACTTTAAGGAGCTTACATTCTTATGGAGGAAATACACATAGGAGAGTGGTGGTCAGGAAGGGGCACTATGATCCACAAAGTTGCAGGCATGGTTGAGTGGGGCCATGGGAGAGTAAATAACACACCTCATTCAAGAGTAATTGTGGAATAGATTTAATTTAGATCATGGTTTCAGAATTATGGGTGGTGGTAAGAGGGGGTGGGGAATGGTGAAACATTTGTGATTCTGGGCTTAAGCAGACCCACATTCACCTTGGGAATGGCCTGACTACTAAAAGAAGATAGGTTTTTATTGCACTCTGGTTCATTGGTCTAACTTTGGAATTCTGGGGAAATTTCTTAAAACTTAAGAATGATTCATGTCTAGGGTTTTCCATAAAAGGCATTTGCATCATCCCTTCTAGAAAAGTACTCAGTGTATAAAGTAGGTATCAGGTATAAGACAAAGTTATTTATTTCCTCTACCACAAAAGAAATGTATATAATGCAAAGAATTCATACACATATTAACAAAGATTTGTTAGAGAAACAATACCCCATCATCTATTAAACTTGTCCAGGAGGACTTTATAGGACAGAAGAACAAATATTTCACTTTCTCATCTGACCTATGCTACTTGTGCAATTCTTGTTTTTTTTTTTTTAAAGCAATCGGGGTTAAGTAACTTGCTCAAGGTTATACGGCCAGTTATTTCTGCGTGTGGTGCCGAGTATCTGAGCCCAGATTTGATCCCTAGGTCATCCCGACACTGGAGCCGGTGCTCTTACTCACTGAGCCACCTGGCCACCCCTAAGCAATTGGGGTTAAGTAACTTGCTCAAGGTTACACGGCTAGGTGTTTCTGGGTGGGTGCTAAGTGTATCAGCCCGGATTTGATTCCCAGGTCATCCCGACACTGGAGCTGGTGCTCTTACTCGCTGAGCCACCTGGCCGCCCCTCTACTTGTGCAATTCTAAGTCTAGATGTGCTGGATGGCCAGTAGCAGCCTTGGAGTTCCTGAATCCTTTCAGCTCCAGAATTCTCCTGCTGGTGGTGCTCCACTCTTCTGGGAAGTTCTTGCAGAAATCTGAAATCACTTCCATCTAGGCAACCAGCACCCAGGAACCAATTCAGGAACTCCTGATATCTGGCACTCATGAGTAACCTCCACAGCAGGGAATGTCCTTCTCTCAGGATCATTTTTCATTCACCTGTGCTCAGGGTAGGAAGCACAAAACAGAAGAGTCAGCCAGGAACACAAAGTCCAGTTTCAGACTTACTTTTAAGGAAGTACATGTTCCTGTTGCCATGCATGGTAAATGTTTAACAACTGGCTCTGAAAAAAAAAGTATACAGGTTACACATTTAGATTTTTTAATTCTGCATTTAATAGTTTTCTTAATTCTAGACTATCAATAAAACAATAAATAAAACCTTGGTTTGTAGCATTTGCTGATTTCCTAGGTTTAAATTCTCATATTGAAAATTTAACAATCAGCTGTCACCACTTGGTAGAAGCTGACTCCAGAGCACCCGTGTTGCCATGTGTTCATGGGCATTAGGTGGGAGGGGGAAGAAGAGAAAGCTCTCTCTCCCCACCCCAAATTCAAAGGAGAGTTGACTGAGTCCCAAAGAAATGAGTGAGAGGAGAGAGAGAGAGAGAGAGAGAGAGAGAGAGAGAGAGA
>NW_027187335.1:9967369-10003993 GCF_028583685.1 Petaurus breviceps papuanus
AAAGAAAGAAAGAAAGAAAGAAAGAAAGAAAGAAAGAAAGAAAGAAAAAGCAAGCAAGCAAGCCGTGGTGGTCCTAGTGGGCAGCTCCTTCTCTACTCAGAGGTTGCTGTTTGTCCTTGGTTCTCAAAGAGAACTATGACATTAGGGAGGTGATGCCATGATTTTAAACCTTAATCACAGAGACAGAGAGAAAGAGAGACAGATAGACAGGCAAGGGGAGGGAGGGAGCGGCATTTTTGTCCTCTCATTTTGTAACCTAGTGAGAGGCTCTTCCTAGTTTAGTTACCAATCATCTTTGACACAACCCCAAAGTCACAGGGACCAATCTGGAGCCTCTGGCTATACTTGTCCATTAGAAAGAAGTACCAGTTTCACTGGAGGGGACCAGAGCACATGTCCAGATCCCTCACTTGTTGTGTAAACACAACAAAGAATTTAGACCCTTAGAAATCCAAAGTACCTGCTGATTAGTCTGCCTGCTTCAAGCCTCTCCCCACTCTAAGCCACCCTCCATTCAGCTACTAAAGTGATTTTCCTAAAGTGAAGGCCTAACCATATCTTGAATACTTAATACCTAACCCTCAATAAACTCCACTGGCTTCCTATCACTTCCAGAATCAAATACAAAATCTTCTATTTGGTGTTCAAAGTCAACCAAACAATTAAAAACAATTTAAACATTTAATTTAGGGGTGGAGCCAAGATGGCAGAGTAGAAGCACGACCTTCCCATGGCTCGCTCCAGCTTCCACCTTCCCCAATCCATGTAAAAAGGGGACTCTAAACAAACTTTGGAGCTGCAGAACCCACAAAATAACACAGAGAAGCTAACCTCCCGCTGAGGACAGCACAGCAGGCCAGCAGGAATCCAGCACAGCTCTCTGGGAGCTGAGCCCTGCCCCACGATGAGGCTTTAGCCCCAGGGCAGGCCTGACCAGCCACCGGCCAGAGGGACTCCAGATCAGCAGCAGCTGTGCCCATTTCCAGATTTATCAACACATAGATGCGAAGGACAAAGTGAGAGGTCAGTGCAGTCTGGACTTTGGGACCAGTAAGTGGGAGTGTGTTGCTTTTACCCCTGGAGCAAGAAGCCTCTGAGACGCTGGCACAGCCAGCCAGTGCCACGTGGCAGCTTCAGCTCCTGGCTGCAGAGTGTAGGGGGACCAAGCACCAGTCTGAGGGGTAATCGCTCTTGCTTTAACCTGCTTGGATCTGGATTGAAGTCTAGGGTGGAGGTCCTGGGGTGTGTGTCCAGTTTGCCAGAGTATGTGGAGACCTCAGAGAGGGCACCCATCTAATACCTCCAGCAGCTGAGAAAACCCCAGCATTTGGGATGAAAGCTCCCCTGTCTGGTGGCAGCGTCCTACTGTGGCAAAAAGCCCAAAAGTCAAGTAATTAAGTGGCAAAATGAGCAGGCAAAGGAAACAAAGCAGACAGAAGATTCCAACATTATACTCCTATTTTGGGGACAAAAAGGAACAAAGCATGGAACAGGAGGAAAACAGTGAAGTCAGAACTTTTGCACCAAAAGCTTCAAAGGAAAATACGAGCTGGTTACAGGCCATAGAGGACCTTAAGAAGCAGATAAGAGAAGTAGAAGAAAAATTGGGAAGAGAAATGACAACAATGCAAGAAAATTATGAAATGAGAGTCAACAGCCTGACTGAGGAAAATAATACCTTAAAAAACAGACTGACTCAAATGGCAAAGGAGGCTCAAAAAAGGCAATGAGGAGAAGAATACCTTAAAAAGCCAAATTTGCCAGATGGAAAAAGAATCTCAAAAGCTCAATGAGAAGAATCATTGCTTCAGAATTAGATTGGAGCAAATGGAAGCTAATGACTTTATGAGAAATCAAGATGCTGTTAAGCAGATCCAAACAAATGAAAGAATAGAAGGCAATGTGAAATATCTCATGGGAAAAACCACTGACCTGGAAAATAGATCCAGGAGAGATAATTTTAAAATTATTGGACTACCTGAAAGCCATGACCAAAGTAAGAACCTAGAAAGCATCCTCCAGGAAGTTCTCAAAGAAAACTGCCCTGATGTTTTAGTACCAGAGGGCAAAATAGAGGTTGAAAGAATCTACCGATCACCTCCTGAAAAAGATCCCAAAAAGAAAACTCCCAGGAATATTATAGCCAGGTTCCAGAATTCCCAGATTAAGTAGAGAATATTACAAGCAGCCAGGAAGAAAAAATTTGAATATTGTGGAAACACAGTCAGGATAACCCAGGATCTGGCAGCTTCTACACTGAGGGATTGAAGGGCTTGGAATATGATAGGAGCTGGGATTAAAACCAAGAGTCACCTACCTAGCAAAACTGAGTATCACATTTCAGGGGAAAATATGATCATTCAGGGGAATACAGGACTTTCAAGCATTCTTGCTGAAAAAACCAGAGTTGAATAGAAAATTTGACATTCAGATACAAGAAGCAAGAGAAGCATGAGAAGATAAACAGGGAAAAGAAATCATAAGGAACTTATCAAAGTTGAACTATTAACATTCCTACATGGAAAAACAATAATTGTAACTTATGAAACTTTTCTCAGTAGTTGAAGGGATTAGAAATATATATGTCTATATATGAGGGTATATGGGCATATGAACACATATGTGAATGTGTTTATATATGTTTATAGGTACACATAGATAGCATGGGACCAATTTAACAGGAAGGGATGATACTTAAAAGGTGAAATTAAGAGGTGAGAGGAATATAATGAGAGGAGATGGGGAGAGACAAAATGGGGTAAACTATCTCATACAGAAGAGGCAAGGGAAAATGGTTACAATAGAGGGGAAGAACAGGAAGGCAAAAGGGAATGGGTCAACCTTATTCCCATTGAATTTGGCTTGAGGAGGGAGTGAAATACACACTAAATAGGGTATCTCACCCTCCAGGAGAGTAGTGGGGGGGAAGGGGATGAGAGGGAGGATGATGGAAGGAGGGCAGGCTGGGGGGGAGGGAAGTTGGAAGCACCCACTTTTGAAAAGGGACGGGATCAAAGTAGAGAATAGAACAAGTGGGAGGTAGGATAGGAGGGAGGGAAATATAGTCAGTCTTTTACAATATATCTACTATGTTATTGTTTTGCATTAGCCACCCATGTACAACCTATACTGAACTGCTTATCTTCCCAGTAAGAGAGGGTGACAAGGAAGGAAAGGGACATGGAAGAAAATATGGGAGAGAGCAGATTGGAGGAGGGGATAGCCTGTGGGACTGCTATTTTGGGGCAGTGGGTAGGGGAAAAATGGGGAGAAAATTTGTAACTGAAAATCTGGCAGAAATGAATGATGTAAATCAGAAGTTAATAAAGCATTAAAAAATAGTTAAAAAAAAAAAAGAAATTAATGGGGAAATGGACTAAAACTTTATCCAGACCAACATGAATGGATTGAGAACAAAAATTTCTGGAAAGGGGAGAAAAATTTTACAGAAAAAAAGAATGGAATTTTCTATCCATTCTGCAAAAAATAAGGCAAGAGCAATAAAGTAAACAAAAATACATCTAAACATTTAATTTAATTTAAACAATTAAAAACATTAAGCAGGCACTGTGCCAGGCACTGTGCTAAGTGCTAGGGATACAAAAAGAGGCAAAAGACAGTTCTTGCCCTCAAGGAGTTTACAATCTAAGTGGGGGACACAACATGCAAACATATATATCATATCATGTCATGTCACATATAACATATATTATATATGTTTATACAGGTATATGTAAGTATATTTGTGTGTACATGTATGTGTACATATGTGTATGTGTATGTGTGTGTTGTTATGGGAATGGGAATCTGAAGATCTTCCCTGCCCCTTGGCCCCTTGATAGGCTTAAGTGACTTTGAGAACCTTCCCTGATTTTAAAATATACTCTGCCCCCTAATAGGCTGGATGTGGTCACATGGAGCCTTGTTTTTCAGGAATGCCCACACCTTGTTACTTTGTGATTGGGTAGTGGGTCAAGAGGATTGTGACATTCTCTGAGCCAGGAGAAGGCTATATATACCTTGATGTGAGGTTTTGCTTTGGGGGCTCACTTTGGGAAGAGTTGTGTGATTTGACCAGACAAGACTCTGGGCAGCAGTTGTTGAGAGCCCCCTGGCTTTGAAAACCCAGATGTCGGTGCTTCCCTCTCTGGTAACTAACTAGCCATGGATGTAATGGTCAGACAGCTGGAAGCCCTGTCTTCTGAATTGTTTGTCTGCTTGTAACTTTTGTTTGTATTCTCTGAAGTTCAGGGTATTGACTTTTTCCCCTGAACTAGGTAAATGATATATGTTTGATTAAAGTAAGATTATCCATTTTGAGTTGCTTTCCTTTAAAAAAGCAGATCTAAGAACCTGTGCTAGCAGCCGTCCTGGGTATGCTAGGGTGCTTGCTGCTACATTTGTATATATACACATATACACATACATATATAAAACAAACTATATACAAGATAAATGGGAAATAATTAACATAAGGAAGGCACTAAGGATTAAGAGAGCTGTCAGGCACCTCTCCTCCCACCCAGGCTTGGCTGTGAACATGGTGCCTCTTTGCCTTTGTTTTCTCCTTCCTGCTCTTCAGTGAAATACTGGAGAAGGAATGAACTAGACTGTGAACTTGTGAGCTTCAAAACATCTGGAGAGCCACCAAGGGTCCAAAATTTGCTGGCAGCAAAAATAAGTGAGGTAGCAGTGCTCCAGTAAAGGACTGCTGGTTTGACCCAGCCCAGCAGTGCTCTGACAGCTGGCAAAGGAGAGCAACTCTCCCCTGGTCGGGGCCTGCATTCAGGAGGGAACGTGGTGTGGTGAACTCTTGGTAGTAAACACTTTCCATTTGAGCTCACTCTCCCCAGGGATGGAGATGGCACAGAGGACAGAATGCCATGGAAGGGTGGAGGATATGTGTTTGTACTTCTGTTCTTGCTATAACTTCTCAATAAATATGCTTTTGTAAAAGTTGCGTGGCATAGTAGATAGAGCGCCTGACCTGGAGTCAGGAGGATCTGAGTTCAAATTTGGCCTCAGATACGTACTAGATGTGTGACCCTGGGCAAGTCACTTAACCTTGTTTACCTCAGTTTCCTCATCTATCAATGATCTGGAGAAGGAAACGGCAAACTACTCTAGAATCTTTGCCAAGAAAACCCCAAATGGGGTCAAAACTCAACTAAAACAACTCAACAACAATAGTTATATGGTATCAGAGTGCTAATCACAGGGCTGATCAATGATATAGGGGAGATACTAATTGTAACCAGTGATAGATATTGGAGAAAACATACCAGAATGGGGGCTTGAGCTGACAGTAGTAAAGAGATACTTCAACCCCTTAAGGATCTCCCTAGGACCAGGAGGGGAAGATTTGGTCTTGTTCCAGAATTCTAACTTGTCAATGTGAATGGGAGTTGGGATAAATAAGGCCCCCCCAAAGTTTATACAGGTTATATAAATAAACTTGTTTTTTTCCTTAAACCCTAGAATTCAAGTTAAATGTCTCCCTAAATCTTGCTTAATTTTGTCAATTTTGTCTAGTCAGCGGTATTGCAAAACAATTTCTTTTTTTGTAAACTATTCTTTCATTGCACATTTCCTGCATATCAGTTATATTACAGTTTAAGTCGGCTGTTGGAGGTTGGCCTGGAAACCTGGCTCCCTTCTATAACAGAATTGCTATGAGAAATTGCCTTCTAAGGTCTAAACTGATTCATAAATGAACGTTTGCAAAGGGCCTGACACCAAAGTGGGGTCTGCCTCTTTCACTAAGGTACTATTAAAAAGTGGGCTGGATTTGCTAAGCTATGTATCTTAAAATTATTTCACTAACTGAAGAGTTATCATCATCATAGCACTGTTACAGAGCTTTAAGGTTTACAAAGCACTTTTCAAATATTATTTCTTTTTAATATCTTACTTGAAAGCAGCACACCTATCTTTGTTTTGTCTTTTTGGAGGGGTAAGGCAGGGCAACTGGGGTTAAGTGACTTGCCCAAGGTCATACAGCTAGTAAGTGTTAAGTGTCTGAGTTCGGATTTGAACTCGGGTCCTCCTGACTCCAGGGCTGGTAGTCTATTCATTGTGCCACCTAGCTGCCCCTTAGCACACCTGTCTTGAACTCCCAGGCTCTCATAATCTTTCTGGTATCTGGGACCTCTTGGATAGTCTAGTGAAACCCATGGATCCCTTCTCAGAACAATATTTTTAATTGTCTTTAGCATACTTCATAAAATTACAAAGGAAACCATTTATTTGAAATACAATTCTAAAAATATTATCATTTTTAAAAAGACAAGGCAAGGATCATTTATAATAAATGCCCTCCCCCTTCAAGTACAAAAGTTGTTGCTAAAGGTTTTTATTTTGAAATAAAGAGAATTTTCTCTTGTTTACACTGAAAACAAATAAACAAAGTCAACCCAGGGCCGGAAGGTAGATAGGGTAGGTCTTATCTTTTTTTTTTTCCATTGGGAAAATAGGCATGGAAAGGAGATGTGTTTTGCTGGAAAACATACAGGTTAATATTCAAGCACAAATAGACTTTTGGGGTCCCAACAACCAATCTGGGGCTCTTTTGGGAAGGTCCTGGGTCAAAGAAAATGGGTACATGAAAAAGAACAAAAAGAGAGAGAGTAAGGTGTAACCACCCCAGGTTAGCAACATTGTAAATTTAAAATGTCCTCAGAGATTGCTTTGATGAGGCAGGCAAATGATACACAAATGTCTGTGTAAATACATTAGACACTCCCCCATCCATACCAGTCTGATACCTTCTGGGAAATCCTGGGGTGGAGTGGCACAGAGGAGCAATCTACGCTGGCAGACTGCATGATTCAATGGGGACCCATTTGGGACTTTTTTGGGCAAAAAGTCACTTGACCCTGTTTGCCTCAGTTTCTCATCCTCAAAAAATGAACTAGAGAAGGAAATGGCAGGGGGAATATTCCTTGGGTCAAGGGCAAGATGGGGAGAGGGGAAACAACATGCCCCCTACTGCTCTTTCTCATCTCATGGTACCTGATCCCAGCTAATTAAAAGATGATTCTTAGTTATTGACTCCCTCATCCAAAATGACAAAGTGGTTTGTTCTGCCATCTCAGAAATGGGATGGATTGGGATCAGTCCTGTGATAGGGAACTCCCAGATGAGGGGACTCTTTGTAATAAGGCAGGTTGGCATCTTCTCTGCAATTTTTAGGGTTATAGAATAGTCAAGAACACCAAGAAATTAGGTAACTTTCCCAGGATCACAGAGCCAGGCCATATCAGAGTCAAGACTTGAAATCAGGACTAGATGGCATTGGGGCCATCTCTCCATCCATCATACCATACAGCTTCTCAACTAAGAATCAATAACCTCCATTTATCATAGATATACAGCTGGAAGCAGGGTTGTGCACAGCCAGCTCATAGCTTTGGAGAACCAGTTGTTAAATTTTCAGTATGAGTGCTTGCTTACCTCACAGAAATCAGCAAATATTATAAACCGGGCCTTGATTTATTGTTTTATTGATTGTCTAGACTTAAGATGGAAGAAAATGTTAATGATGCTGATTAAACTTATCCTGGGTACATTTTTTTCCCCAGTGAGCTGATTGTTAAACATTTGTCAGAACCCTCCTAGATGGAAAGAACCTCAAAGAACATCTAGTCCAACTTCCTTACTTTACAGATGAAGAAATGGAGGCCTGGGAAAGGGAAATGATTTAACCATGATCATGCAGTTAACAAAGTTAGGATTCAAACCCAGGTGATCTGATTCCAAAGCCAGCAATGTTTCCTCTGTACTTTTTTTTTATAACTTTCACATTTCCTATGTCAATATTGCTTTTAGCTATGAAAATCACTTTACTCACAGTGACTGGGCTAAAAGTAGTAGATGGTATAATTTTGTTGTGCAGTCACCTCAGTCATGTCTGACTCTTCGCGACCCATTTGGGGTTTTCTTGGCAAAGCTATCTGCCATTTTACAGATGAAGAAACTAAGGCAAACAGAGTTAAATGACTTACCCAGGGTCATATAGCTAGTGATTTGTCATTTCCTTCTCCAGCTCATTTTACAGATGAGGAAACTGAGGCAGAATTAAGTGACTTGCCCAGTGTCACACAGCTAGAAGAGTCTGAGGTTGGAGTTGAACTCAGGTCTTCCTGACTCCAGGCCCAGCGCTCTCTACCCATTGCATCATCTACTTGCCCTCAGCCCAGAGAAGTGAAATGACTGATCCATGTATGGCCTTCCAGTTCCAACTAAGCACAAGTGGTCTCTTCTATTTGAAGTCCTACCAAGAGGGGGGACTAGAGATTGATATTACCTTTATTTTATGAATGGGAAACTGAGGCATAGAAAAATGATGCCCTTTTAAGAGGTCAACTAGAAAGTTTGTGATGGAGAGAAGAAGGCAAGGGGAGAGGAATGTTTAACTATGGCTGTATCCTTGGGCTATAGCAAACAACAGCACAGAAAGACAAAGGCCAAGACCAATGGAAATAAACAGCCTATTGACTCTGGTTTGAGATCTGTGGGGAAAACAGGTGCAGGTGACAGGCCAAGGCTGAAGACAGAGACTAGACCAAACAGATTTGGAGCCCTAGAAGGAAGGGCAAAGGGAAGTTAGAAGGGAAAGGAGGGGCAAGGGAATTCCTGAGAAAGCCGAGCACACAAGGTTGAATCATCCCTAGGTCTCAAGGTGAGGAGGGAGGCCTGTGCCCATCTCCCACTCTGAGACCCTCTAAAGCAAAGAAGCCTATTGAGGAGCAGACCTACTGAACCTCCCTTTGTCCCAGGCAGGTTAGTTAGAGGCTGGCTTGTTAATATTGATAGATTCAAGTAACTGCCCAGATTGAGATTTTAGAGAATAAATAAAATGGACACACAGAAAATAAGGGCCCAGGGCACCCTTATTGGAGAGTCATAGGGTCAGTGTCTTTGATCAACTGGTTTAGTGCTTCAAACTCAAAATGACTCGTATTCCTAGGCTTTGCTCATGCCCACTTGCCTATACGTCTGTATGAAAGCAATATAGACATATTTGCAGAACTCTTTCCTCACTATAACCCTGTACAGGAGAAACTATGAACATTATCCTTCTCACTTTACAGATGAAGAAACTGAATCAGAAAATTAGACCCACTCCTAGGCCTTGTACCCATTTTTCTTTCTGCCCTCTTTGATCTACTCTCCAATGGCACCAAACCTGTTTGGTAATGGTACAGGGAAAAGAGGAAATTGAATTTTGAGTCAGAGGACCTAGGTTCAAATCCTGCCTCTGTTTCTTTTTCTATCTGTATGACCTTAAGCAAATTACAGGATCTCAGTTTCCTTATCTGTAAAATGGAAAGGGGGAAGTTGGAGAGGCAGCTCGGTGGCATAATGGCTAGGGTGCTGGACTTGGAATCAGGAAGATCCATGTTTGAATCCTGCCTCAGACACTTACTACTTGTGTGACCTTGGGTGAGTCACTTAACATTTATAAATCTCAGTTTCCCCATCTGAAAAATGAAGGGGTTGGATTCAGTGGACTCTTAAGGTCCCGTCCAACTTCCAAATACAAATCAAACTAAACCAAAGACTCAATGGAGATCCTTCCTTTGCTTAAGCCATGTTTTGCCATTAATTGAAATTCCTCAGAATCAACTTTTTTTTTTAAGGCAAAACCATTCCCCAATAAATGAGATGGGTCTAGTGAAAAGAACACTAGAATAAAAGTCAAGTTCTAATCCTGGCTCTTTTCCTATCTAGTTGTATGACCTTGGGTAAGTCACTGCCACTGGATAGGCCTGAGTCCTCTTCTGCAAAATGAGGGGATTGAACTAGATAATCCATAAGGTCCTTCCTCTCTCAGACATTCTATGTTCCAAGGTCCTTCCAACTCTAACATTCTGTGTTCTAATGTTCTGTGTTCTGAGATCCCTTCCATTTGACATTCTGTGTTCTGAGGTCCCCTATTTCTCATAACATTCTATAGTCTCAGGTTTCTCCCAGCTCTGAATTTATGTCCTAACGTTATACGTTCTGGGGTCCCTTCCATCTTTGACATTAACGTTCTAACACTCCAGTTCTAACATTTCAGTTCTAAAATTCCCACTTTCTGGAGAAAACCAGCCATTTTCCGGGGTTGTGGGAACAGTAGATGGTGCTGTGGTTGTGTTCCTTCTCTAGGCCTTTTTTTCCCCTCCCAAAACAATCTTGCTTTGCATGCTAAAATCTCTCCAATCAAAGGGAGTTTCTTCTTCCCTCCTAGTTGTGGTAAAGGAATAACTCACTCCATCTTTGCAGACTCTCAGGGATTTGCCTGGGCCTCTCTGGCCTTGTAGTAAGCCAGCACCCACCCTGAGCAGGGCTGGGGTGAGACTCCTTGAGCTGGCATGGGGCTAACAAGACGCTCACCCCAGGGGACTCCACTGGTGATCTGGTTCAACCAGAAATTCTCGATGTGCCCTCAGAGGATCAAGAGGCCTTTTCTAGGTTGCCACGGAGCAGGTTTTCCAGCTTGGCTGTATCAGCTGAGACTTTGAAACCCTGAGCTTTGGTGATTGCTTTTAAAGACTATACATCTGGTTTCTACTTGCCTTTAACTACCTGGGCACTAGAGGAAGTATTTGTCTGGCAACCCTCAGAATGTTTGTCCAACTTGACAAATAGAATCTGCAGATATTCTGCGAATTATCAGCTGGTGCGTTTATTCTCTTTCTGCCCAGAGAATTGGGTAGGTGCTTGCCTGAAGGAGGAGGAAGGAGGAGGGATAGACATATGGCTCTGCTTCACTTTCAAAAAATCCCCCCTGCCCCCCTCCAAGACATTGCTGCTGCTTGAGATTAGAAGGAGTTGAACTGAATAGGGGAGGGTTTAAGGATCTATTTATACCTGAGTTTAAGCAGACACAGTGCAGGCTGAAATGCTATAATTATTTCCCTTTTGCTGGTTCTCACCATCCTGTGGCAGCATTTTTAAACTGATCCTCTGCTATGCCCAGGCAAACAAAAAAAACCACCCCAAAAACAAAAACAAAGAAACAAGGAACCACCAGCTGAGCTCCTCCTTGGGACTAGGGGCTCACCAGCTTTGCTTTCTTCTTCTGCCCTACTTTACCACTCTGGCTGGGGCAGTTAGTGGTGTCTATGGGTAGAGATGTAGGCTCTTTGGCAATCAATCAATTTATCAGTGACTTTTGAATTTTACCACCTGCTACTCTGGTGTTATCTGGAGGCAAGGGGGCTGGGCTTATTTTCTCATCTCACCACCAGGAATGTTTAAAGTCTTCAGGATGCTGGGCTCCCTGATGAGATCAAAACCTGGCATTTAGCATTTATCGAGCAAGCAACAAGCATTTATTAAGTACCTACTACATGCCAATCAGCATTTATTAAATACCTTCTACATGCCAGATACTGTGCTGGGTTCTGGAGAAGAAAAAGACAAAAAAACTGTCTTGGTTCTCAAGAAGATTATGTTTACAAGAGATCAGTACTAAAACTGTGATTTTACACAGAAAACTTCCTGGTAAGGAAACTCTCTCTACCAGCCTGGGTCAGCACCTTCTCTGAAAGTTATGGTCTTAGAGAATTGCCTAGAACACTGAGAAGCTAGGTATACAGCTCATATGTGTCAGAAATAGGATTTGAACCCAAACCTGGGTTCAAGGCCTGCTGCCTATCCACCATGCCATAGGGCCTCTTGGCAGTCTATAGTTACAAGGTCTCTAAAAATATCTTGACTGGCAAGATGTGATGAAATACTGACAGGAGAAAAACCTGCCCACTGAACAAGGTTTCAGGGGAATGAGAGAGGCCAGTGTCGGTGGGCCTTGAGAGTCCAGCCTGAACAACTGACCACAGCAATGCTTCTCCCTCTCCCTACTGGGAAGGCTTTTGAGAGTGCAAACAGAGGGAGGCCTCCCTACTCTCTCCAGCCAGGATTCAACCAAATCCTCCCCACTGTTTGGTTCCTTGGGACTTTATCTTTTCTAGGTCTAATTGTGCTGCAGTGAATGATTCCCAGGTGGCTGAGAAAACCCTTCAGCCCCTCCTAGAGGGCCTGCCTCCCTAACCCACTTCCACAAAAGTCCTTCACCAGGCAGTACCTCCCTCACTCACTTACTGACTCATTGTGGGGCCTTTAGGAAGACCCCCATCCCAAATGAGAAGGTGAGACTGGGCATTTTTGCAAAATTGTCAGGCTATCTCCCATGGTGTGTGGGTGAGACACCCACTGGTCATGCTTTCAAAGTCCCATTGACACACCAGGGTCCAGCCCTGGGTGGGCGAGTTGGGCTGGCAGTCTCTATAGGCTTGCCTTCGGCCCATTCAAAAGCAGAATCATGGGATAGTAAATAGATCTGGGAAGGCCTTTACAGGTTACCCAGTCCAGGGGTTCTGAACCTCTTTTGTAACATGGACCCTATCCCTTAGGCAGTCTAGTGAAGTCTATACACCCTTTCTTAGAATACTATTTTTAAAAGCATAAAATAGCATACATAGGATTACAAAGGAAACCAATTATATTGAAATACAATCGTCAAAATATTTATTTAGAAAAATTTATAGACCCCAGGGCAAGAACCCTTGTTTCTAGTCCAAAGCTGTTCCACAGTAGAGAGGATTTTGGAGGTAGAGAGAGTGACTTTGCTTAATGTCACACAGCAAATTCGGGCAGAGTTGAGATAAGGACTCAGGTCTCCTGGTTCATGTCTCCACTATGACATTAACATAGTAATGTTGCCTAAAGCAATCCTGTAAATATCTAAGGGTGTGTTTAAATTGGGGGTACTTATGCAAAAGCACATAGATACTCAGACACACATATTCCCTATTCACTAGGAGCTTACAATTGAAGAAAGACACAATGACATTCAATTCAATTTAATAAGCTTGTATTTTGAGCTGACTATGTACAGAGCCCTATGCTGGGTCTGGTCTCTGCCCTTGCTGGAAATTATAGTCTAGTCTAGTAGAATACAAGACTGACAAAGCACTTAGCCATCTAATTAAGACAGAGCCTCCTACAAGGCATTTCTATTAACATTTTCCCAAAATGCATTGACATTGTGTGGAGTACTACAGTTATTTCTAAGCTTGATTTGAGTTAAACTCACATACAAGAATACAAGAAGTATGCTGAAGTGAGGAAAGAATGAAGTGTTATGGGAATGTTGGAAAAAAATCATTCTGGTTAGGAGAATTAGGGAAGGCTTCATAGAGGACATGGCATTTGAGTGGGATCTTGAAGGATAAACAGAATTTCTGAAACTGGAAATGGAGGAAGGTAGTTAAATAGAACTTCATGAGATATACAAAGAGTAGAATGGAAACACTGAACCAAGACACAAATGGGAAAGTTTTTATGTCACAGATAAGCAAAGGCTGAATTGGTCTCTGGGAGCCACTTCAGGGAACGTGTACCCAGAGCTCCCCTGGAAAATTCTGGAACGCCAAGGACATGATGACTCATTGCTTGGGCCTTCGGGATGATGAATGTCCTGGCTATCTCCAGCCATGTGGTGGCCCAGTGCTGAAAGGACTTGGCATTTTAATAGGATGTGGTAAGCCCTGAGTGGTCCCTTGTTCTTCCCTATCCCATGATAGTGGCTGGAGGGAGAGAGGGTGCAGCATCAGTTAAAACAGGAATTCTAAACCTTTTCTGTGTCATGGATCCCCCCTTTGGCAGTCTGGTGAAACCTGTGGACCCCTTCATAGAACAGAGTTTTTAAATGCATAAAATAAAACCCATAGGATTATAAAGGAAACTAATTCTATCAAAATGCAGTTATCAAAAGTTCACCGACTCCAGATTAGGGGCCTTAGAGTCAGAAGGACAGACAGCTTCTGCTTGATCCTCTTGGTTGTGGCTCCTTGGTGGAACTGGCAAGTAGTGCACTCTGTCTTCTGTTTTCTTCCTCCCCACCCCCACCCATGGCTCCCCTTTTGGACTCAAGCAGGCAGATTGGCTCTTGGGCTCCCAGCCATCTTTACTACTTTATGCTAGACAGTAAGGAACCCTGAGGAAGAGACAAAAGGTAATATGTATCAGGTGAGTCAAACCACCACCACCTCCCCTTAGACTCCAGTGGATATGGACCAGGACCCTGAGCCCAAAAGCCTGGGAAATGATAGTGCTCCTTGGACTACTGGCTTGTCCTTCTTGAAGTACCATCCAGGGAAGCAATCCCTGTGGATGCTGCTGCCACAGCTATTGAAGACCCAGAATAGAAAGTCTTCTCTACCAAAGTCCTTGGCATTATCAAATGGTTCAACATCAGAAACTGACATTAGTTTATCATGATAAAGTGCATGAAAGAAGACATGCTATTATTTACTTTGCCTTAGTAAAGTGCCCCAAGGACCACTGAGTCTTTCTATCTGACTTGCTGCTGAAACCCTCCAGATGTAACATCCTTCCCAATAGAATGTGAGCTCCATATATATCACTTGACAAATGCTTTTTCATTCATTTATTTTTTCATTCCTGAGTAAGGGACTGAACCTGGTTTTCTAGGTTGACATAGTAATCCTGTGAGTATAGAAGGTCCAAAAATCTGAGATCCAGTGAGAAAAACTTAGTTGTGGCAGATACAAGCACAACTGGACCTAAAGTTTAGTGAAGGTTTGGGTTTGGAGTGTAATACTGTAGCAGTGAGGTGAAATGTAAAATGCCTAACCAGCAACACTATAGACTGCTTTATGTTTTGATGGAGTTTGAGTATCACTCAATTTTAACATGGGTTATAAGTTAGTAAATCCTGTTTTTAAATCATTCTGTTCATGCCTATTACGAGTATTTTATGTTTAGCATTCTTTTGGTGTGCAGGAATAAATTAACTGTTCTGGACCTGATTCATATTGGACATTGAGTGTCTTTTTACTCTTCCCTTTCTTTTTGGGGGGGTGGGATGTCACTAAATTTACAGAAATTAAAATTATCCCAAGGACTTAGCCAACCACTGAGTGTTTGAACAGGGCGTCCAACTCCTCTCAGTTAAGGTAGACTCTCCCACTTCTGCACCTTGTCAGAACTGCTTACCTGTTTATAGGATAGAGTGTTGTACTGTCCCTGTGGGCCCATCTGAGTGGTTCCTCGAGGCTAGTCACATATTGATCAGAGATACTTTTTTAGGGCAATGGATAGGGAGAAAGTTAATACAAAACCGGGTTCACATCCTAGCTTTGCCACTTATAGCCTGTGTGACCTCGAATGTGTCACCTAACTTTGCCAGGTCTTGGTTCTTTCCTATTTAAAATGAGACAGCTTGACTAGATGTCTTCCAAAGTCTCTTCTACCTCTAAATCTTTGAGCCCAAGAACTGTGAAAGTTGAATGGGGAATGCCACAAAGCCTATTAGAGAAGAGAAGTGTCAAGTAAGATCACTAGAGAAGGCCTGATGGGTTCATTATAGCAGATGAAGCCTTAGCTACTAATCACCCCAAGTCATCACTTAACACTATTTATAAGCCTAATTACATCCTGCAAGAAAAGCAAATGTTGATCAACCCAGGTCCAAATTAGAGCTAATGAAAAGAAGACACAATATTGAATGATCAATTCGAATGCAAGGAGGTTTGGGACAGCAAAGATTTCGAGTTAGCCCAGACAAGAGCCCAAGTGGGAAGGGTATGAATCATTCACTGTGTGTACCCCAGAGCTGGCCTACCCTCCTAGACACAGCTCATGTACTGCATTCATTAAAGGCTCTTCCATGCAACCTTTCCTGGAAGAAACGGCCCACAGATAGATGTGTCCTCTCTGTAACACGGCTGAAGACTTTGTGATTCATCAGTCCAGGGGAGGCTCAGAAACTGGGGCAACCAGTGCCCCAAACCAGCCGATGTGGCAATCTTCTGAAGACGTTTCCCTATTCCCTGGTCTTCCAGGCCTCATGCCTTCCCTGATGTAGCATGTGAATTCAGCTGCTGCAAGCATTTTCAGTCAAGTCAAGGAGAAAAAAGGAACAGGGGTAAAGTGTTTATTCTCAGTCTCCTTCCCAGTTTTCCTTTAACACTCATTGTCACTTAGGTTGCTAGATCCTTCTTAGCTCTTTGCTTTTTTTTGCTTTTTTTTTTTTTGGAGAGCAATTGGGGTTAAGTAACTTGCCCAAGGTTACACAGCTAGTTTTTTTTTGTGTGGGTGTTGTGTCTGAGGCTGGAACCAAACTCGGGTCCTCCTGACTCCAGGCCAGTGCTTTACTCACTTTACCACCTAGCCTCCCCACCTTCTTAGCTCTTTATCATTTAAAAAAAAAATCTTTTTTATATTTTTATATTTTATAGTATGATGATTCCCTGGTATTAACTTTACCTCAGGGGTTCTTAAGATGAACTCTATGAACTTGATTTTGAAAATATTTTGATAATTATATTTTAAGAGAATTGGTTTACTTTGTAATCTTGTGTATTTTATGTTATGCATTTAAAAATAGTATTCTGAGAAAGGGTTTCCATGACACAAGATAAATGTTAAGCCCCCTTACCCTACCCCATCCCCAGTATTGAATCCTACCTTGTAACAAGAAGGGAAAGGCTGAGGTGGGCATTGAGGGGAGAATAAGTATTTATTAAGTACTCACTATATTCCAGGTACTGCTCTAATCACTTTACAAATATGATCTCATTTGATCCTTACCACAATCATGTGAAATATGTGCTATTATTATCCCATTTTTCTGTCAAGACTGAGGCAGAGGTTAAATGACTTTGCCCAGGATCACGTTTAGTAAGAGTCTAAGGTTGGATATGAACCTAGAGTCTTCCTGACTGTCATCTAACTGCCTCTATAAACAATAATAAATTGTTAAAATAAAACCATCCAATACAGACAGTAACCTCATCTGACAATGTGTATAACATCCTGTACCCATAACCCTGCCACTACCAGCACCAGCACCAGCACCAGTACCAGCACCAGCCCCACCATCACCAGCACCAGCACCAGCACCACCAGCACCACCACCACCACCAGCACCAGCACCACCACCACCACCAGCACCAGCACCACCACCAGTACCAGCACCACCATCACCAGTACCAGCACTAGCACCACCACCGGTACCAGCACCACCATCACCAGTAGAAGCACCAGCACCAGCACCAGCACCACCATCACCAGTACCAGCACTGGTACCATCGCCAGTACCAGCACCAGTACCAGCACCAGCACCAGCACCATCACCAGCACCATCACCAGTACCAGCACCAGCACCAGCACCACCACTACCACCTCTCTTTGAAGAGGAGAAAGCTATGTTTGATTCTTTAGGACCAAGCTTGGTCATTACGACTCTTCAGAGTGTGACTTTCTCATAACATGTTGTTTTGTGGGGTTGCTTCCCAACCCCCACCCTCTTCCATTTGCATTCTGGTAGTTTTCTATGGTAACAGCTAGATGGTACAGTGGATAGTGCACCAAGCCTGGAGTCAAGAAGATCTGAATTCAAATTTGACCTCAGACACTTACCAGCTGTGTGACCCTGGGTAAGTCATTTAATCCCTATTTGCCTCAGTTCCTCTTCTGTAAAATAGGGACAAATTGGAGAAGAAAATGGCAAACTGCTCTAGTATCTTTGTCAAGTAAGTCCCATGGACAAAAGTCTATGGGGTCATGAAGAGTCAGATGCAACTGAACGATTATACAACCAATCACTGTATATATTGTTCTCCTGGTTCTGCTTACTCCTCTCTGCATCAAGTGATACAAATGCTTCCATGCTTCTCCCAGTTCCACTTTCATTATTTCTTGCTGCGCCACAGTATTACATGACATCCATATACCACATTTTGTTAAGTCATTCCCCCATTGATGGGTACTCACTCTAACTACTACAAAAGGGCTGTTATGTATATTTTGGTGTGTATATATAGGGCCTTTCTTTCTTTGATGTTCTTGGCACAGATATCTAATAATAAGATAGTATCTTTTCCTTCTCCCACATCAATGGTTCAAAAGCTTATAGTTACACATCTCTTGACCAAATGCTTTCTGTACTTCATTTGGTTCTCAAAACCACCCATTGAGGTTGCTCTGTTATTATGATCCCTACTTTACAGACAAGGAATTAAAAGCTTGGAAGGGTTAAATGATTTGCCCAAAGTTACACAGGCCTCAAGGAGTAGAACAAAGATTCAGAGTTCTTCAGACTCCCAAACCAGTGTTATTTCTATTCCACCAAGCTAGGTACTTCCAGAGTGTTCTGAATGCTCTCACTAGGTACATGGACTCTATTAAGTGTTCCAAAGGCCTTAGGAAGGCAAGTGGATCCTACTGCCAAGCTCAGCAGGACTGTTTTTAAATGTAGCCCCTGGCTTCTGCTGATCTAGTTTTTTTCCCCTTCTTTTTCTGAACAGAGGAAACTGGTGCAGATTGACAGCTCTCCCCCTCTTGGGCCCTATTAATGTGAGTATTTTAATTCCCCCCCCACACACACACACCTATCTCTGTCTTATTTCTCTTAAATATTTTTCCTTTCCTAAGAACCAGAGAAAGGAAATCTTCCCTGTTGTTCGTCCAGGGGCTTGGAATGATGAATTGATGCAGGGATTATGAAGGAGGCCGGGTGAGAGACCACCTGGCCACAGGGAAAGGCACATCTGAAAGCAATAGACTGGAACAGTAACCAGGGAAGAGGATAAGTTTGACTCTCATCCTGCTGTTGTGGCTAAGCCTGGTAGACTGAAGGATGGAAATGTGGGCAGCTGGAAAGACTTTCTCATCCACTCCACTGAGGTCATTAACAATGTACTATGGGAGAAAGAGGGAGTCTGAGGACCTGGATTTGAATTTAGATTCTTTTGCTTACTATCTATGTGACCTTGGGCACCTTGTGACTTTCCAAGTCTCTATCTCTTTCTTTGTGAAATTCGTGGGTCTACACTGCCTTTGAGTTCCATTAAACTCAAAATCTACTAAGTCAAGTCATAAAGATTTTTAAGTGCTTACTATGTAGCATAGTGGATAGAGTGCCAGGAGGACCCTACTTCAAATCTAGCCTCAGAGATTACTGACTGTGTGACCCTAGGTAAGTCACTTAACCCTGTTGGCCTGAGTTTCCTCATCCATAAAATGAGCTAGAGAAGGAAATAGCAAACTGCTCTAGGATCTTTGCCAAGAAAATCCCAAATGGGGTAATAAAGAGTCAGATATAACTAAGTGACTGAACAATACAATAAATATGCCCCAAGCCCTGTGCCAAGAACTGGAATGCAAAGAAAGGCAAAAGGCAATCCCTGCCCTCAAGGAGCTTCCAGTCTAATAGGGGAGACAACATGGAAATACCTATGAACAAACAAGTAATATATAGGGTAAATTGGAGTGTTTTGTGCAAGGGACAGCAAGATCACCAATGTCACTGGATGGAAGTGGGGTTGGGGCTGTCAGGTATAAAACAACTAGAAAGGCAGGAAGGGGCCAGGTTTTAAAAGCCAAACTGAAGATTTTCTATTATTCCATGATCTTGTGAGCCAAATCAGGATGAGGTCCTATTTGGAGGATGTATATTTTATTAAATGGAAGCCAACTTTATCTTTGGACACTTTAATGGGTTAGAATCCTGAGCCTTCATAGTGATACAGTCTTCAGAGCACTTAAGTAGCCCCAGTAAAATGCCTTGTAAGGGATCTGTTGAAGGCACAGGGGATCTTTAACTTGAAGAAGAAAAGATGGTAGATGTGTTAGCATATTCAAGTATCTGAGGGACTGCCATGGGGAAGAGGAATTAATTAAACTTGTTCTGCTTGGCTGTAGAGGGCAGGACTAGTAGCTGCTTGGAATCTGCAGAGGCAACTTCAGGCTGGATCCTAACCTTTCCAAAAATGGAATGGGCTGCCTCTCGAGGTGATGGATTCTCTGTTCCTGGATACCCCCAAGCCAAGGCAGGATGAGCCCTATTCTGGCATGCTGTTAAAAGCAAGGTGGGGGCTGGGGTTCCTTCTTCAGATACAGGTTGAACTAGATGACCTCAGAAGTTTCTCAGGGCTCAATTCCGTGTTTCTGTGGCTCCAAGTCCAGGCACTCACCAAGTGTGTGCAAAGAAGGCAATGGTCCCAAGGTCAGCTGTGGAGCTCCAGTTTTCCTTGGATCCAGCCCAACCTTGTGTGCTGTTAAGGCAGGCAGATAATCAAGTGGCTACAGCTGTATCTTTCCTAATGGTTCTAGAGAAGTCGCAAAGAAAGCAAGGACAAGTTACTTGCTACATAAACATTACAGTTCATTTATGAGGCAGATAAAATATAAAGTGTTTTGTAGCTTATTTTCATTGAGAAGTCCCAGTGGCATCACCCACAGAGGAAAGACCTGCTGTCACAAGAGTGAGCCAGGAGTGCTGGAAGAATAAAACAGGCGAGGATACTCAAGCCAAGTTTCCAAAGGGATTCTTGGATATGGGAAATAGAAAGTTTTCCCTCATGAAAATTAGAACTCAGTCCAAGGAGATTAGTTCCAAAAGGGAATTAGAAGGAAGTCAGGAAGTTTACTATCCAAATAGGTAGACTGAGAACTAGAAGGGGCCTTAGACACGATTTAGTCCAACCCCTCTATTTTACAGATGGGGACATCAAGGCCCAGAGTAGTTAAATGACTTGCTCAAGGTCACCTAAGTAGTAAATGTCAGAGATTTGAACCCACATCCTCTGATTTTGATAGGTCAGAGATCTGGTCTTAAGTGGGTGCTCCCTTAACCTTAACATCACTGTGCCTCAGTTTCCTCAACTGTAAAATTGGGAATGACAATAACAGCACCTTCCTCGCAGGGTTGTTGTGGGGAACAAATGAGATAATAATCATAATGTACTTAGTGCAGTGCCTGGCAGGAGCGTATTCCTTTCCTTCCCCCAATGGCACCTTCTCATCCCATATGACTCCAATCCATCACTTCTTATATATCCCCTAGAGGGGGTCTGGTCAATTAGCTTGGACCTTTCTTCTAGGGCACAGGACAAACGAATGAAGAAAATATTTATTAAGGGCTTTCAATGGTCCACAGAGTCACAAAGAGTTGGACAGAACTGAACAACAAAAATGTCTATATGACATACATCTATGTGTCAAGCCCTGGGGATATGGATAGAAACTCTGAGATGGTCCCTGCTCCCAAGAAGCTCACAATTTATTTGGGAGAGAAAATATGAAAAAGAAAGCTGCAGGTCAGATGGAAAGACCCAAGAACCCTAACGGCACAGTAGTGGTATGGCCTGCCCTAGAGGACCTCAGGCTACATAAGTGATCAAGATGACAGCGCCAGGGGACTGCAGAACAGAGCTGCCCAGAGCACGGTTAAGGCTGGAGAATTTTAAGATTTACTGACAGCAAAGATGGTAATGTCTCATCAGAAGGAACTGAGTTGCTGACATCTCATCCAAGCCCTGTGAGTAGTCAAACAGCTGGGGCAAAGTTGGTAGGGAAGTAGGACAAGGCACAAGGTGGTGGTGTCTCTTCACTACATCTGGCTGCCTGGAGAGGTTCTAGGATGGCGTAGGGCTGGAGGAGGTAGTTAAGGAGGAAGGCAAAAAGGTTAGGGAAGCCCTAGTGTGGGTTAGGCCTGGGGGATCAGGGGAGGGAACTAGAAGCAAGGGGTAAAAGAAGCATGTTGCCTCTGGTGGTGCTAGTTCTTCCAGACACCTAGCCCAGGGCTTCTTAAACTTTTTTCCACTTGGGGACCCCTTTTAGCATTTAGGCAGCCTGCCTTGAGCTTGCATGGTGCAAAATGCACATGCTTTGTGTTCAGAACCAAAGCTGCAGTGAAGTTGCATGATGTAATATGGGCAAGCGCTTCCAGAAACACCTCAGATTCATTGTGCATTTGATTTCTAATTAATTTTTGGTTATTGCACATTCAGAAACCTTTTATTATTGCCAAATATGGGATCAAAAACCACAGTTTAAGGAGCACTGACTTTGGGGAGGCTAGGTGGCGCAGTGAGTGAAGTGCTGACCCCGGAGTCAGGAAAACCAGAGGTCAGTTCTGGCCTCAGACACTTAACACCCACACAAAAAAACTAGCCGTGTAACCTTGGACAAGTTACTTAACCCCAATTGCCCTCCAAAAGGCAAAATAAAAAAAAAAAAGCACTGACTTAGCCCATCCTGGATGGCTTCTGGTATCAGGATCATGTGTGTAGAAATCGAAGGAACCCCAGAAGCCCTCCAGTCTAACCCCTTCATTTTACATATACCCTAGCCTCCAAATCCCTCAATTTACTCATTTCCCATGGCTCACTCCTCCACCTCACCATAACTACTCTTGATCTTGCCATCACCCACACGTATCACACATCCATGTTCACGAACTCTAAAATTCCCTCATCTTACCATAATCTGTTGTTATTCCACCTCTCCCTATGCCTGGTGAACCCAAACCTTGTTCTCTGAGCTCACTGGGATCTCTAATTCCTCCCCCTTTCTGCTCCGCATACGCTTCACCCCTGCACGAGCTATACTCTTTTCCCTTCCCTTTCTTGATTCCTTGGTCCTGTCCTCTTCTCTAGAGGCCCCTCTTGACCTCATTGTGACTTGTGACACTCAATCCCCCTCTTCTCCCCTCTAGGTTTTCCTGACCCTCTCCTATCTCTCTAACCACTCCTCTGTTTCACTTGCTGTATCTTTATCTATGACACATTTGATGATTGTCGGGGCCCCCAAGGCTCTAGCCTGGGCTCTCTTCTCTTCTCCCTTTATATTATTGGTGATCTCATTAGTTCCCCATATTTCAATTATCATCTCTACACAGATGACTCAGATCTACTCTATCCTGACCTCCAGTCTCATATCTCCAGCTGCTTTTAGACATCTCAAAATGGATTTCCTCAGGCTTCTTAGACTCAACATATTCAAAATGGAGCTCATCATCTTTCCCTCAAAGTCTCCCCTTTCCCTAATTTCTCTATTCTTTTTGAAGGTATTATTGCCCTCCCATTCACCCAGGCTCACGACCTTCGACCTTCAACTCTTCACTCTCCTCCCACCTTATACGATCAGTAGCCAAGTCCTGCCACTCCTACCTTCAGATTATCTTTCCTATACATTCCTTTCTCTTCTTTGACGCTGCCACCACACTGGGGCAGGTCCTCATCACCTCATACCTGAACTATTGAAATAGCCAACCACTTGAACTCTCTGACTTAAGTCTCTCACTCTTGTCCATCCTCCACCCAAGCTGTCAATTGCTTTTCCTTAAGCACAGGTCCCACCATTTCCCACACCTCTCTCCCTGATTCAGTCAATTCAGTTGTTCCCTATTACCTGAAGGATCAAATCTAAAAGCCCCTGTTTGCCTTTTAAAGCCCTTCAAAAACTGGTCCCTTTTTACCTTCATAAACCAGTCCCTTCTTATTCTTATCCCTTACTCCCTTCCATGTGCCCTGCAATCCAGTGACATCGGCCTCCTCCCTGTTCCTCATACAAAACTCTGTCTCTGACTGTCTCACATCCCTGTAATGCTCTCCCTTCTCTTCTCTACCTCCTAGCTAAAGACCTACCCTCTGCAAGAAGTTTTTTTCCAGCCCTCCTTAACCTTAGCGCCTTCCCTCTGACATTACTCCTGATTTATCCCATATATATTGTGTTTGTGCATAGTTGTTTGCATTTGCCTCCTCCATGAGATTGTGAGAGCAGGGACTTTTTTTTAATCTTTCTTTGTAGCCCCAGCACTGTGCTTGGCACTTCGTAGATGTTTCACAGATGTTAGATGACTTAACCAAGGTGACACAATTATTAAATATCAGGTGCTGGTATTGGAACACAAACCATCTGACTCTGGAGTCAGTGTTCTTTTCAATGCCTCCCTCTTTCAGCGATTGTGTAGGTACCAGGGCAACACACAGCCTATCCAGTCCTCACTCTTGCTACATAACTGGACTCCTTTTATGATCATACATCTCTTTGGTAATTTATGTTACTTCTTATGTGCAAATCACAGTTGGTATTTGCTGTAATCTAATTTATACCCACCACAGTCTCTCCATTATGCTTTGACCCATTATTTTAATGCTTTGGGGATTGTGTTGTACCACAATCTATAGCCATGGAAGATTAGTGGTGTTAAAAAAAAAAAAAGGTGTTTTGTTTTTTTTTCCTTAGAGAGAAACTTATTTCACAAATGCAAACCCATCCTCTCCCTTCCCAACATTTATCTCTAGATGTAGCCCATTGTCCATTTGCGTTGTCTTTCCGAGATATGGCCCAATTCAATGGGGCAACCATCCAATGGTATATCCTAGACTGGAAAATAGGAAAACTTCATCTCTTGAGTTTTCATGTGTGGATTCTTAGGCTGATCTCTTCTGAGTAGCTGTGAATTTCATTTAGGAGCCTCTGTGGTATTCCAAGGCTTAATACAAGCAGGACAGAGTCATCTGCAAACGGGAGCTTCTGGAGAATCTCACCATCTATAGGATCCCTTCCCTAAGGAATCTGTGCTGGACATCTTCCAAGACAATGGCAAACACCTCCAGCCTAATCATTTTTTCCCTGTCTCGTGCCTAGATTAATATGAACAATCAGATCACATCTTTATAGTCATGCATTTGACTGAAATGAGCAAAGAATACAAGACAAATTAAAATTCATAAATAGCATTTGAAGGTTTGCAAAGCACTTTACATATATTGTCTTATTTGATACTCACAACAATGCTGTGAGGGAATGTTATTATTATTCCCATTTTGTGGATGAGGAAAGTAAGGCCCAGAGAAGTGAAGTAGCTCAACCAGGGTCATACAACTAAAGTATCTAATGCAGGATTCTAACTGATGTTCCTGCCTCCAAGCCCAGCACTCCATGTAATGTGCTACCTGTGTGTGTCTATTGTTTATTGATTAGGAAGAAGTATTTGGTTTGGTAGGGTGAAATGAAAGACTCTCTTTCAGCATAATGAGGCCATACATATGGTAAAATCATACAAGATTCCTGGACTGATGCAATGACAGATTGCTTTCTTTCTTCCGTGATTCTCTGCTTATGCATATAATTCGAAATAGGGATAGATGACTGGACCTTTGATTTCACTGGCCGAGGGAGCTCCCTGGTGAAAAAACTCCCTTGGGGAATCTAGGTGGTGCAGTGAATAGAGCACCAGCCCTGGAGTCAGGAGGACCTGAGTTCAAATCTGGCCTCAGACACAACACAAATACTAGTCATGTGACCTTGGGCAAGTCACTTAACCCCAATTGCCCTCAAAAAAAAAATAGAAAGAAAAAACTCCCTCCACCAAGGCAGGTCAGCCCTTTGTAGAAACTTAATAATCTTTAAAAAAAAAAAGGCCAGCATACTACCCATTATACTCTGCTGCCTCTTGTCCTTAGGAATAATACTGGTGATTCAGAGTGTTAGAATCATTTCAGGGAGGGAGACTCTAAACAGAAAAGGCAAAGGAAAGAGGATGTTTGAGAAAAGGGGAAAGAATTTGTCTCGGACTAAAGCAAGAGACTAAGCCTCTGTCATTTAAGGTATGTCAAGATGCAGATCATAGATTGACACCTGGAAGGTACCTTGGAGGTCATCCAGTGAAACTCCCTCATTTTATAAAGGCAGGAAATTAGATCCAGAGAGAGTAAGTGATTACCCAAGGATACAGTTTGTAGGTGGCTGAGCCCATATTCTAAACCAGGTCCTCTGATTCTAATCCTAGTGCCCTTTCTACTGTGCAATCTACCTTAAAATTCAAGTCAAAGATGGTAGCTATTAGCAAGAGTTTTACTCTAGAAATACTTGTTGATGTCAAAGATCATATATGTAGTTCTTTAAGGGACCTTAGAGGTCATCCAAGCCAACCTCCTAATCTTACAGATGAGGAATCTAAGACCCAGAGAAGTACCTTGTCCAATGCTGTGCAAGTATCAAATGGCATTGAACTCACATCCTTTACCTCTGCCATGCTCTGCTGCCTCTTTAAATACTGCTCTTAAGTTCTATTCCAACACTTCACTGTAGCCTGGGTTTTGAAGGTTATATCTTCACATCACAAGCTCTGGAAGGTCCTATCATACTTGGAATATCTGAGTGTAGTCAAGTGATGTACTATATATATATCTGTCTTCTGAAAAACAGTCTAGCTAAGTTTGGAGAGTTAAGCCTTACTGCAAGATTGATTGAAGGATGATGACATCTCATAGATTGTACAAATTTAGAGAGTTAGAAGGTACCTTAGAGACTATTTAGTCCAATTGTTTAATTTCCAGCTAAGGAAACTGAGGTCTGGAAAGACGGACTGATCTGCCCAAGGTCACGCTGGTAATGCCAGAGCCAGGATCCTAACCTAGGTCCCCTGACTCTAGATCTAGAGTTTTCTGGTTTACCATCCTTCAGCCATTCACAATGACTGTCTAGGTAAGTCATGGAAAGCCTATAATATACAGTCCTGGTCATACTGCCCTTGCTTATCTTAAAATTCACAGAAGACAGAAGTGGGGTAAATTCTCCATCGTTTTGCCCTTTAAACATTCTCTTATGATGGCGGTCATATATCTAGAGTTGGAAGGGAATAGGTGAACATCAATGCTGTTATTGGACAGATGAGGAAACTGAGACCCTGAGAAGATAAAATGGAAGATGAAGGTGAAGGTTAGCAAAGTTGGATTAGGCAAAAGGGAACTGCGCAAGTCATGAAAGAGAGGACACGATGTGCAAGTCATCCTGTCGGTAGAGCACTGGGTGGAAGCGTGTTGGATTTGTTGCATTTTACAGACAGATTTTCAGTAGGTGGCTAAAAGACATGGGAAGAATGATTGTGGAGCTGAGTTGTGGTGAGGGAGAATAGTGGGCCTATTGTTGGAGCACAGATAAACAAATTGAGAGCTTTCATCTTTGGGTGTGGGCCTGAAACAAGTTCCAAGACAGCTTAATGATCCATCATATGTCCTATCCAGGCAGTGAGTCACTGGTGAATTACATTAACCCAAATCAGCCTTCCTTGCACTGTGTATCAGCAAGAAGGCAATGGGGAGAGATAATACATTCACATGGCCCAGCCACTCTCTTGATAAAGCCTATATTCTATACAGTGGGAAAGATAAAAAGGCAACGTGCATCATTCATCTTCCTGCAGGAGAAAAGCTGGCCTTCACTTTTTTCTTTAAGGTTTGAAAAGTGTTTTGTGTTGTTTTTTCCTCATTTTTTCTTTTTTAAAAAATTATTTATTTCTAGTTTTCAACCTTCACATCCATAAGATTTTGAGTTCCAAATTTTCTCCCTATCTCTCCCCTCCCCCTACTCCAAGATGGTATGTAATTTGATATAGGCTCTACATACATATTCACGTTGAACCTATTTTCACATTAGTCATGTTGTAAAGAAGAATTAGGACCAATGGGAGAAACCATGAGAAGGAAGAAACAAAAAAAAAGGAAAAAAAAGAGACAGAGCAAATAATATGCTTTAATCTGCCTTCAGACTCCACAATTCTTTTTCTGGATATGGACAGCATTTTCCATCATGAGTCCTTTGGAGTTGTCTTATATCCTTGCATTGCTAAGAAGAAATAAATCTATCACAGTTTATCATCGCACATTGTGGCTGTTGCTATGTACAATGTTCTCCTGGCTCTACTCACTTCACTACGCATCAGTTCACATAAATCTTTCCAGGTTTTTCTGAGCTCTGGCTGGCCTTCTTTTTATGGGACTGGATTTGGCATAATTAGATGAGCGGCTTAGGGGATCATAGGATCATGGAATTCTAGCTAGAAGAGGCCTGAGAGACTAAAGGTAACAACCACCTCATTTTATGGATGAAGAAACTGAGACCCAGAGCTTGTAAGTGCTTTGTCCAAGGTCACAGATCTAATCAATACTTAAGGTGGGGGGCGGCCAGGTAGCACAGAGAGTAAGAGCACCGGCTCCAGTGTTGGGATGACCTGGGGATCGAATCTGGGCTCCGACACTTAGCACCACACCCAGAAATCATTGGCCGTGTAACTTTGAGCAAGTTACTTAACCCCGATTGCTCATTAAAAAAAAAAATACTTAAGGTGGGATTCAAATTCAGTTCTCTCTTGACTTCAAGTCCAGCATTCTATAATATGTTGCTGTAGTCACTGAAGCTTGTGAGTCCATTGATCACCAACTAAGGGTTGGGAACCCAGGATCCTATTAAAAGGAATATTTTAGATCGTGGTATAAAAAGATGAATATAAAGGAATATTTCACTGTCAGAAAAGAAAAAAAGAAAAACAAGGAATTCAGGGAAATTGGGAAGACTTATATGAACTGATGCAGAATAAAGTAAGCAAAATCAAGAGTGTAAGACACACAATGATTATGGTAACAACATTAAAAGAATTCAAGGATAGGGATATGGAGAGGACTTTGATCTATGATTTTACTGGTATAGGGAACTCCCATGTGTGGATACTCTCTCTAGTATCATAGGTAGGCTGGAAAGAGTACCAGCCCCGGAGTCAGGAAGACCTGAGTTCAAATTCAGCCTCAGACACTTACTAACTGTGTGACCCTGGGTCACACAACCCCAATTGACTCCAAAAAAAAAATAAAAAGCTTGCATATAGACATATCATAGGTAGGTACCTTCTCTGTAACATTTTTTTTTTTAGCATTTGAGAGTTTAAGGAGTTTTGCTCAGTGTTACATGGCTAGTTCATATAAGAAGTGGGACTGGAACACAAATGTTCCTGCCTTTAAGGCCAGATCTCAATCTTTGATGCCACTACATCAAATCCTGTGTATTTGTAGTGATCAATATTGAACCCAAGAAGAGATGAGGAAACCCATTATCCTCTTTCCATTGCAGAGGTGATGAATTCTGGATGCAGAATGACACATATACTATCATAGGTAGTGTTGAGTCAGTTAGGTTAACTTAAGTTTTTCTTTGTCATAAAGGAAAGATAAGTGAATGGGAGGGAAGGGGATAGTTTTGTGTGGTTTCCCTTCTGATATGATGATGTCTTTTCTCATAGTATCCTCACACTGCTGTGCCCCATAGGAATAATGCATGTCACTCTGCTGTGCTCTCTGGGCCCTTCCCTCTCTACTAGGTGAGTTATTTCCTGTGTCTGTGTGTTTTTGCTACAAGAAAACATTATTGGGGCAAGGGAATAGAGTTGTGCCTACTATGTGCTAAAGTAGGTACTATTATGCTCCCCATTTTTTAGTGAAGCAGACAGAGGTTAAGTGACAAGGTCACATTGTTCATTTGCTGCACTCTCTAAAATTAACAAAGCGAAAGACTTGAATAAGTTTTTATCTTCTCTGAGATTGCCTAGCTCTCCTTCCAAAGTACAAGGGGCATCAAAATGAGGACACGTATTGATCTCTGGACCTCTTCAACTCACAGGATTGCCTCCAAGCTTGTACAAGCTATGTTTGGTCATCTAGAAGCAGGCAAAGCAACAGAAAGCCAAACCCATTAACCCAGGCTCAGGGTCACCTTGCCAAGCCCCAGTGCTCTTGCTGCCATATGGGACAAGTCAACAAGCTGCTCCAATGGAGAAGGGCCATACTTCCCCCATACTTCATAAGAAGAATTAGACTTACATGAGGCTACTTGAGGGTCAAAAAGAGAACAACATGGGATCAAGTCAATCCTTTTTAAGGGTCAACTGGGTATCATCTTTTCAGGGACCGATAATGGGATGGTTTCATCATCCCAGAGCAAACAAGTCCTTCAGTACTGAGTCATGTGTGGTTGAAAGCTGCCAAGAGGATTGTCATCCCCAAAGATCCCAAGTGCTGAGTGGGTGCACGTGCCCAGATGGAAGCATACCCTTGTATCTGGAAATAGTTACTTGAGAAAAAGAAAAGGCATCAATAAAATTTTAAGACAATATTTTAAAAGTACTCTTTTGAGAAATAGCCCGTCGGGGGTGCCTAAATGTTTACTGAATTGAATCAAGAATTCGATTTTTGCATGCTGACCCCAAAACTGTTGATCTGATTGGTGAGGGCAACCTATTGAAGTTACAGAGAAGTTTGGAAATCACTGGAAGAGATGAAGAAACTAGCACAGTATTCCTTTTCATTCTGTTTTTCCGTAATCTGGCCTAAGTTGAGGCTGGTGGGAATATCTCATATTATATTGCTAGGCCTGATATACCACAATGTTTCTAACAACACTTTATGTCATAAACAAGAATTAAAAACAAAATAGGCACACATCAGTTGGAGAATGGTTGGACAACTTGTGGTACATGAATATAATGGAATATTCCTGCGCTGTTAAGAAATATACATGATGGATCCAGAGAAGCATAGGAAGACTTATGTGAACTGATGAAAAGTTAACTTAGTACAATCAGAAAAACAATATATACTTAATAGAAATGGAAAGAACAACAGTAAAACATTAGGGGCCAAAGGCTTTGAAATGATAATGATCAAGGTTGGCCTCAAAGAAGAGACGTGTAAAGATGCCTACTTCCTTTTCCATTCTTAAAGAGGTGGGGACCGAAAGTATGCGGCAGTTTATGTTATATCAGACTTTTTTGATATGTTAGTTTTACTGAACTTTTTCCCCATTAAAAAAAAAAACTATCATAAGGGATGGCTCTTTGGGAAGGAATGGAGGAGAGATACAGTGAGGTATGTAGAGAAGGTAAAAACAAAAGATAGCAATACGAGTTATGATTATTCTTTTTGAGACTAGGTCTCCCTACCTCATCTGGGCTGGAAGTATAGTGGCTACTCATGAGTCCAATCTGGCTGTTGATTTGCATGGAATCTTTGTCCCTTTTTCTTTCTGATCTAGGAAGCATTTTCTCTCCTTAGGCAACTAGTGGCCCCCTGCTCCCAGCGGCTCATCATATTGGTGCTGGACTTAGTATGAATTCTGGATCAGTTCTACTGCAGCTCAGAACTCCTGACTTCATGCAATCCACCAGAGTCTGCTTCCTGCACTAACAGGGATTACAGGCATGTGCCACCAAGCATGGCCAAACTAAATTATTTTTTTTAAAGAAAGTATTAGAGTAGCCACAGGATTTTTGCTCATACAAAAGGGAAAAGAGGCCCAAGGTGATGGCTTAGACTTGTTCTTCAGACTTGGGGGTTTGGAGCCAAGAAGGACAGTCCAGCAGACTGTTGATCAAAAACATCTGAGCTCTCATTTTCAACATGGCTTCGGTTGGCCCTCCCTCTCACACTAACAGTAACCAATCTCAATAAAAGTTAGCTTGTACAACTTCAGCTCTTGTTAGTCCAATTCAACAAATATTTAGAAAACCCCTGCATGGCACCTTCTCAGAACATCCCCTTTCATTTATCTTTAGAGGGTTGTTGATGCCTCTCTTATTTATATCACAGTTATTCTCAGATATAAATTCCCCTTTCCCCCTTGCTACTCAGTGAACCTTCCCTTGTAATAGGGAAAGACACAGAGAAAGAGTAGAAGCTGATTCACAGTTATTTGGCATAAGGTTTGTCTGTGAATAATGAATGGGCAAAAAAGCCTGGCATGGGGGAAAGTGTTGGACTTAAGATTCAGAAGCCTTGGACTTGATTCCCAGGCACTATGGTACTCTGGCAGCCTTGTGATCTGGGACAAACCACTTCTCTTTACGCTTTGGTTTTCTCACCTGTAAAGTGAGCATTGAGACTTGCCCTACCTACTGACTAAGTTGTTGTGAGTATGGGGGTAGGGAGTGACGTGGGGAGAATGGTCACTGCTATACAATCAAAGCTCACATGTATACAAAAAAGTGCCATAATAAAAGTGAGCTAATGTCCAAATGCAGGGAAATCTTTTGAGACTTTCAATACCTCAAGCTAGGCTAGCCTAGCCTGGGGTCAAAAAAGGAAAAAAAAAAGCTACAGTATTTTCAATCAAGCTCTCCTAAACACACAACTGCTTTGGGGTGGTCCTCAAGTCTTAATTACTAAAAGGTCCTGCAGGACAAGAGGGGAAAGGGGAAAAATATGGACTTTTCTACTGGAGTCAGAAGGTGTTATTTTTGTTCCTGACCCTATTTGGTGTTTTCTTGGCAAAGATACTGGAGTGGTTTGCCATTTCCTTCTCCAAATGAGGAAACCAAGGCAAACAGGGTTTGTGACCTGCCTAGGGTTACACAGCTAGTAAGTGTCTGAAGACAGATTTGAACTCAGGAAGATAAGTCTTCCTGACTAAAGGCCTGGCACTCAATCCACTGTACCACCTAGTTGCCTATGGAGTCAGAAGATTTGGGTTTAAATCCAGCCTTTACCATTTACTACCTGTGAGACCTTGGGCAAGTCATTTTACTGAAGTAAAACAGAGAACTAGGCAGCAGAGACCCAGTCGTGCATGCATGCTCCATGTACTCTTCCTGGTGCTGACTCAGGGGTTTGCTAGGGGAGCCTCTTTCTGGGTACTGATGATGGAGAATCCTGCCCCCACTTCATGACAGGAGCAAGAATTTTGTGATTGTTTCCTGTCTGTTTACCGTTCGGTGAAGAAAAGCCTTTTTAGTTGGCTGCTGCACCAGCATTGAGTATGCCTATGAAAGCCTCCAATAGAAGAATTCCTTCCTCTGAGCTACAGAATGCTTCCCTTCCCCTCACTGGGCTGGCCCATGAGCATGTGGCTTTCTAGACAAATGTGTGTCTGGGATGGGGTCACTTCCTTTCTGGGTCTTCTTTCCTTTGGTACAGGGCCTATCTGTCATGATGCTCCGTCCCGCAAACAGAGGCAGGACTTATCCATTGGCTATGCAGCACCCGGAAGTAGAAAGGGCATGTTTATAGCTACCCCTTTAATCTTGAGTCCTCTCTCCTCAGGGACTGAGAGATAGAGGGAAAAGCATGCCCAGTTTTGAGGGGACATGCTTTTGTATTTTGGTGCTGGCTATATTTTTTTTCAGTAAACATTCCTTTTTAAATGACTAGTTGGGCAGCTGGGTGGCGCAGTGAATAGAGTACCAGTCCCGAAGTCTGAGGGACCTGAGTTCAAATCCTGCCTTGGACACTTACCACTTACTAGCCGTATGACCTTGGGCAAGTCACTTAACCCTGATTGCCCTGCCCTCCCCCCTCCAAAAAAAAAGTAAATGGTTAGTTGATGTTCAATGGTTAACATCACTGGGAGTAATCAGTCATAATTGATTGTTGGGGGAACACATTGGAATGGGGGCCCAAGCTGATAACATTAATAGATTCTTGCTCTCCCTCAAGGTACCCCTAGCACCCTGAGCTAGAATCCACATCACAGCCAGCTGTGCTCTCAAGACCTGACCTGCTGGTGCACATGTGGTTTGGGAGAACAAATCTATAGCTTATAATAGATCCAGACATCATGTGGTTTGGTGAAAGAAGCGCTAGTCCTGGGGCCAAATCCTGACTCTACTCCCTATTACCCATGTGACAAGTCACTGCTCTCCTCTCTGAGTCCCAATTTCTTCTCTGTGGGGGGGAGAGGAGGATTCAGTGGATCCTGAAGTCCCTACCAGCCCTAAATCCTCTTTGTAAGCTTGAAAGCTCCCCTTAACACCAACCTCTTATATCAGTCTAATAGAGCTGTCTCCTTCCTTCACCCTGGGCTGGTGCAAGGCCCTTCCTACCAAATGTCCAAATAAAGCTGCTGTTATTTTGTGTATTTTCCTTTCAGGTCTTTGAGGAATTGTTGCCAGTTCTTGTCAGTATTTTAATTAGTGTACACTTTATTGCATTTAAGCCCCTCAGGCTCTTTGAGCAAAGCATACAATTAAAAAGAAAAAGGGAAAAAATGTCAAAGAAGCAGTAAAACCTTCAGATAAGTAAGCAGAGCCCACAGAGTTAGGGGTTAACTCTATAAAGGGTTAGTGCGAGTGACTCAGTTTCCAGAGAAGAGAGTCTATAAAGGGCTGGAGTATTTGGATCAATTCAACAGATAAATGTAACCATTTAGGAAGTGTGATTATGTGCTGGACATTGTAGGAGGTGCTAAAGGAGGCAGGACTTTGTCCCTGCCCTCAAAGAGCTTATAGTTGGGTAGAGGAGATAAAATACATACATACTATTCTCTATCAATGAGTGGGATATGTATACCAATTAATGCCCATAGCAGATTTGTCAAAAGTTGTTTGACCTATGTTTTAACCCTGAGGCTAAAACCAACTTGAAAAGGGATAAGATGTGGGTCTCAATAAATCCAGACATCCCTTTTCATAGGATTAAAGATTTAGATCCGGATGGAGCCTTAGAGACCACTGAGCCCAACGCCTTCATTTACAGAGAATGCTGCTGGGGCTCAGAGAGTGGTTGGGTGCCTTGCCCAGGGTCACTCAGCTAGTAAGTGCCTAGCTCCTCCCCTCCCCACTCTCTTCTTCTCCCCTCTCCCCCTCGTTTTGACTCCTCTTCTCTCCACCTTGATAGAAGATATCCCACTAATCTAACTTTTCCTTAAATAGGGAAGAATCAATAGTCTGTTAGAGTTTAAGATGTTATAATGAGTTGTGCTTTGGAAGTTTAATTTGATGTAATGATCTATATCATATAAACCATTATGGGTAGTAAAAAAGCAACACGATTTTCTCATTTTCCTGGTTTAATGAAAAATAGATTATCTTAAATATTTTTAAACTTTTTCCTAATTTATTTATTTTTGCTTTTTGGAGGGGGGAAGGCAGGGCAATTGGGGTTAAGTGCCCAAGGTCACATGGCTGGCAAGTGTTAAGTGTTTGAGTTCAAATTTGAACTCAGGTCCTCCTGACTCCAGAGTTGGTGCTCTATTCACTGTACCACCTAGTCGCCTATTTTTTTCTTTAGAATTTTGGCAATCATGATTTTAGGAGGTAAAGTAAGGTAGAATTTGATAAGCAGATAAAAGAGATAGATACAGAGTGACTTCAGAGAAGAGAGAGACTACTCCTGAAGAGATAGATCAGGGAAGGCTTCATAAAAGAGGTGGTGTCTGAGCTGGGCCTTGAAAGCTAAATAAGATTCCAGGAGGCAAAGGTCATGGGGAGTCAGGAGGACCTGAGTTCAAATCCAGCCTTAGACACTTACTAGCTCTGTGACTCTGGGCAAGTCACTTAACCCTATTTACCTCAGTTTCCTCATCTGGAAAATGAGCTGGTGAAGGAAATGGCAAACCACTCTAGTGTCTTGGCCAAGGAATACCTCAAATGGAGTAACTGAGAGTCTGATGCTACTGAAATGACCAAAGAACAACTCCAACAATGATGGTGCCATTAACAGAAAAAGGGACTTCCTGAAGAAGGTGGTTTGAAACAGAGCAGAGGAGGGGGAGGGAACGGAGGAAAATGATGAATTCGGTTTTGGACAAGTTGACTTTGAGCAAAGCTTCCAAGTAGAGTTTCCATGGGAGCAACTATTATGAATTCTGATCCCTCAAGTTCCCCATATCCTGTTCTACTTTGGAGACACTAAGTGACATATATGCTCAGGGCCAGGCTTCCCCTGAGGGGAGGCAATGAGGCATATGTCCAAGAAGGGCTGTGATATCTGTACCTTTCAACGAGTTTGTTTTATTAAAGGAGCCTCAGTGCCAACTGGTAAGTCCTACAGTGTCATAGGGACCATCTGGAGCTGGAAGGGACCTTAGAGGCCATCTAGATCAGTCCTGTTATTCTACAGAAGAGGAGCCTGGGGCCCAGGGAAGATAAAGATCTTGACTCAGTGGAATGAAGTTCCTGGGATTCAGAGCCAAAAGGAACCCTTTCCCTGACAAAGTCTTACCCTAATGCCTCATCATGGTGTGGAGGTCATCCTGGGTTCCTGAAGGATGTGCCAGTAGCACGTAAGATTCTACTATGGCAGATTCTACCATGCTGGAAAGGATTTTAGTATGGCCCTGGAAGCAGACCAAGTTTGTTTTCCAAGGACCAACCTAGCTAAGTACAGAGAGGCTCATTGCTAGTAGGCTGGCCATCTGGTGATGAATTATTTGGCCATGGCAACCCATTAAACAACAACAACAAAAAACGAGTCTCTGACCTCTTATGGGCCCTTTTGTAGCAGAGAGGTAGGAAAGGGAAGCAGAGAGTACTAAAAAGCCCATTTTTTTAGCCTGCCTATAAACTTTCATTTGCTATTCATACTCTGAATGTGAGATGCTTTTCCAGTGACCAACAAGTAGACATATTGCTAGAGGAGCTGAATCATAACAATCTTGACATTCTTGCTAAAAAAATGAAATCAGAAGAAAGAAGGAAATTGCAGCTCAAAGGCAGGATGCCTCACAGCAACTCCTTGGAAAGAAAAAGAAAGGAGTTGGCGGAGTGGGCTGTATCATACCCCCAAAGGCAACAAGAAACATTATCTCATGAGCTATTTGGTCCTCACGTGTTGCAGTGCTAATGACAACTATTTGCAAAAAAGAACACCATGAAAATAATGGCAACTTAAGGTAAGCACTGACCTTGGTTGCTGAGAATGGAGAGGTAAACAAATTCTATAAAGAGTATGATAAAAACCCTGCAAATTAAATTAACATACTCTCTGGTACTTGGTGACTTTAACTCAAGGTGGGAAAAGGTGAGCTGGAGAGAAATACGGGACAGAATAAGAAGGAATAAGAAAGCTCAAAGACTGGGGCAGCTAGGTAGCCCAGTGAATAGAACACCAGCCCTGGAGTCAGGAGGACCTGAGTTCAGATCCAGCCTCAGACATTTAACACTTATTAGCTGTGTGACCTTGGGCAAGTCACTTAATCACAATTACCCTGCCTTCCCTCCCCCAAAAAGGAGAGAGAGAGAGAGAGAGAGAGAGAGAGAGAGAGAGAGAGAGAGAG